>NC_044983.1:71543958-71720733 GCF_008728515.1 Papio anubis
TGAATCTCAGTGCTTCTCAATCTAAGACAAAGCATTTCATTATAAAAATAGCATATTTCACATAGAAGTATTGAGAGAGAAGAGTAAATATTGATGGCCAAGCTCAAATCCTTACAGATAGGTAATTTAGGCTACAATTGCTGATAAGAAAACTTTTGCAAATGATAGCTTGAATCAGTATGTCTCCGCTAGGCAAGAGCTCACAAATGACTCTGCTGGCTTTCTATCTCTCTAGATTGAAAAATATGGCTCTCAGTTCCTGTTCAGCAGGCAACTTAAAAGAGCTACATGCAAGGATAACATGCCAATCTCCTTTTACTGGAAACTGTAGGGGAGAATCTATTTGTCTCTTATAGTTCCTATGGGCTGTTGGCAATCCTTGACTCTATTAGCATCCCTCCTATCTGCCTCCATGGTCCTTCCCCTCTTCCTCTTCTGTCTGTGTTCTTCTCTTCTGTCTCCTATGAGCTGGATTTAGTGACCACCCAGATGATCCAAGATAATCTCTACAGCTCAAGACCCCTAACTTAATTACATTTGCAAAAAAATTATTTTTCCAAATATGGTATCATTCACCAGTTCTAGGGATAATGATGTAGGCATATCTTTGTGGGGGAGGAGAATCATTAAATGTACTTCTAATGCCCAATATAGTTAAGGCTTCCAGGCTCCTTTCAACTTTCAATTGTATCTCTCAGCTTTCTTAGAGGTATCTGACAAGTATTCATATATTAGCCCACAATGTCTTATCATTTTCCTGATTTTGATCTCTTCTGGCCACATTTAGTGAAGTCTTGTGCCAGTATCTCTGATGTCTATGAAACCTTCTGAGGTAATTTCATCAAAGAAGATTCTATAGATCTATGCTGGCCCCTTCCAAGGGTGTCATTTCATGAAACACAGCTTTAGCTTTTTTTTTTGGTGTTAGTTCTTCTCTGTAAGTTTGATATAATTTGGATAATTCTTCAGTGAGCCCATTCAGTTCTGGACTTTTCTTTGTTAGGAGACTATTTATTACTGATTCTATCTCATGACTTGCTATAAGTCTGTTCCGGTTCTCTGTTTCTTGCTGATTCAATTTTTCCAGGGTGTGTGTGTTTGGGAATTTTTCTCTTTTCTGTAGGTTTTCTATCACTAATACATTTTAAAAATTAAATTATTTACTTCCTTAGGATAATTTCTCTTCCAAGCAGATATTTGATGCTTCATTTTAATATACATTTTTATGTAACCTGGCTCTTCTATTACAAACATTTCAAATTATGTAATATTTTAAAAATTTAATTATAGGACATAGAATTTTCTAAAGAAAAAGCTATGCCTAAGACCCCTTGAAGCTTGTCACAAAGTTGATTCATTTGACAACAAAGTGTTTTGTATGAATGAAGTACTGAGGAATTCAACTGGAAATAAATCAGCTCCCCTTAACATATGGTTTTAAAATAATTTGTATCTTCGTGGAAATCAACATGGGAAAAAGTTGTTTGATAAGTTAGTTGTAGTCAGAAAAGTATATAATTTTAAAGTTACAAAGTCATTACTCCATATTTTTGCATTTTGCAGAACTATATTTTATTTACCATTGATATCAGGAACATATATTTTGAAATTAGAATAAAGCCAAAATCATGGTTAGATATTCATTCTTATGATATTGTGGCTACTTGAATGTTAACAGAACAATTTCAAATTATAAATTTCATTGTAATATAAATTTTACATCCTAGCTTCTTCATAATATTTTTAATGTTGAACAGAATTACTATTTTCTTCTTTCTTTCAATAATGACCTACTTGTGATATATTTTGAGTTTTGGCTAATTCTTTTTCCTAAATTTACTTCTTATGAATTATGCTTCTTATGAAATCATGATTTCATATTATGCTTCTTATGAAATCATGATGCACAAATATCCTGTAAAAACTTAACAATTTTAGGAGCTTTCTTTCATAGAACATACTAAGAAGATTAATAAACAATTGAAAATACAAGAGAAACATTACTCATGAAAAAAATCTATGTTAATTGAATTTTAAATTTTCTTTTCAGATTTTTCTTTTTCTTTTTTTGGTCATAAGTGACAAAAACCAAATGTAATTTGCCTAAGGGGAAAAGAAAAATGGAATGAATGAAAGGAATGAATTAATCCATAATGGAATGATTGAAGAGTAGACCTAGGTTCAGGACTAGATTAAACAATTTAGGACTGGGATTTCCTCCCATTTGTTGGGTCTGCTTCCTCTACATTAACTCCATCCTCACAAAACCTCATTCACTGGTGGTCTCAGAAGGGCTGCTAGCAACTCTTAGAGCTGTATCAGAGAGCAAGAGATTTTGTTCAGAATATATCCTGAGATTAATTGTAATGAAATTTACTGTAAACCAATTGCTGTGGTCAGGGGAATTCAGTGTTATGATTTTCTATGGTCTGAAAAGCTAATAGATAAATTGTGGGAATCAAGGAGCAGTGTGGTTCCTAGAATACAATTCCACCTTTTGCTTGCAAAAGGGTAGGTGGATAGAACAAAACATTCAGTAAATGTCACAAGAGGTTCCAATAATTGCCAGTGCATTTTTAGACATTTTTCTAATAATTCAAACATGTTTTAAAAACAATTTTTTCTAAGCTTACATATTCATTGTTTAGAAGATTTTGTTAGCCTTTGGTATCTATACAAGATACAGCATTTTGTCTATTGATTTATTTATGAGATGAATAGGAATGAAAAAAAGAGAAATTTAAACATTGCTTTATTGCTTTGCAAGCATCTACTTTCTTTACTTTCTTCTTGCCTGCCCTTCCCATTTTTCCCCTCATCTTCTCGTTTCCCATTTGCCTTTCTCATTCTCCATTTCTTTTCATTTCTTACTCCTCTTTTCCTCTTCTTCTTTCATTATTCTTTTCTTGTCTTTCGTTTTCTCCTTACTCATGTCTCTTCCTCCATTTTTGCCCTTTTCCTTGGTTATGTCTTTTTCTCATTCTTCAATCTACTTCAAGCCTTTCAGCCTCCATCATGGAAATCTCTTTCTCATATTTCTAAACCAGATGGTATAGCCAACAAGGCTTAAATATGATCATAATGAATTAATTTATTTTTGTGTAAAGCAAATTGTCGATGGACAGAAGAGACTCTCCATGTGTTCTGAGTCCAATTCTATTAAGGTTCTTATACACCAATAATCCCTGTTACCCCTTTGCCTTCAAGGATTTTTCAACACCTTTCCTTCTCTGGAATACAATAAAAATTTAACTTACCAAGAGCATTAATTAAATCCAGTTGATCATTTTAGTTTTAGCTTAATATTACTTTGGACACATTATACTGCTTAATTACCCCCCACATTGAAAAACATTGTCTTAATTGGCAGGACACCATCCTTGATTCTAACCTAAATAAATTTCTCCTTTATGTAAAACCATATAACAGTAACTGTCAGTAACATTCAATTGAAATTGATACATTTATATGTATTGCCAGTTTTCTTTTTGTGTTTAGAGTCTTTTCTCCATTTCCTGAAACTATGCTCTAAATGTTTGTGTCTTTGTAAATAAGTATCTGACAGATTGATTAATCAGCTTCCACAATCAGAATTTTTTAGATTATTAATTCGAACATGAGTAAAATATATGCAAGACAGAACTGAAACTTATAATATATGGGTTTCTCTATAACATCAAATAACAAAATATTGCATTTTGCATCAATTATTTGAACTGTAATAAAATGAGATTCAAAATTTGATAACTATTTCACTAATTTGCACTTAAGGCACATTTACTGAGCATTTACTTTCTGATTCTTGAGTCAGATACTAAAATTAAAAGTCGGTGTCTTGAGTTATTGCTTCATCTGATGAATGGTCTGGTATAGCCTTGAAACAATATTCTGGTTGGGGGGATTTCCACAGGTGCCTGTATTATTTCAAGATTTAGTTTCTAGAGCTTTTAAAAAATTAGATACATTAGCAGCGTGAGGTGGTGCCTAGTGCTTAAGTGAATGCAAAAAAAAAAAAAAAAAAAAATTAAATCGGGTACTTGGTCACAATAATGTTATACTACAGAAGGAAGTGCCGGAAATTTGGTGGCCAAATAGCCATCTCTGGCACATAAAATATTCTCTCTGTAGACTGGCATGGAATATGACATCTTGTGGGAGCACGTGTAAGACCATTTTAATTACTTGACTTAACTGGAAAAAATGTTTTAATTTGTTTTCCAGATGAAGGACAGAATGTTGAGTCATAAAGCAAAGCAACAAACAAACTATCACCACCGCACCAATAAAACAGGATATTGAAAGAAAATCGGAGATAAGGAAGACCGTATTTTGATTTTTTTGAACTTTGGTTTATAATAACACTGTGGGTCAAAACTAGAATAGAAGTTAAATTTACCATCTGAATTCTGGGGAGAAATATGTTTGGCAGTGATTTTGAGACACTTAAATTTAACTATATAATAGTTTTTTAAAAGGTGAAATGTACTTACTACAAAACAGATACATCATAAATGTATTGATTGATTTTAAGTAAATGTGTACAGCTACACAACATCCACACAATCTTGGTTTAGAACATTTCTCACTACAAAAAGGGCCAAACCTCACTCGCACCTTCAGCTATAATTAATTTCCCCTTGTATCTATAGTTTTCCTTCTAAGAATTCCATAAAAATCATATTTAAAAATATAAAATCATTTGTGTCTTGCTTCTTTCCCTAAGTATGATGTTTTTGAAGTACGTCTATATTGCTGCAGATGTCAATAGTACTTTTCTTTATATTGTTGAGTGTTATTCAATATAGTAGCTTTAATATACTTTATTTCTCTTTTCATCAGTTAATGGACATTTGTTGGTTCATGGTTTTTTTCTACCATGAAGCATACATATTCACATACAAATCATTTTTGGACTTTTGTTTTTATTTTTTGGGGGTGTAGACACATAAAAATGGAATTGCAGGATCATAAAGTAAATACATGTTTAAAATTTTAAGAAGCTATTTTCCAAAATGGCAATTTTATTTTACACTCCTACCGTTAATATATGAGAGTTCCATTTCACACATCCTTGGCAAAACTTGGTAATTTTCAGTATCTATGATTAAAGCTATTCTAGTGAATCTGTAGTGATATTTCACTGTGGTTACAATTTGAATTTCTCTAATGAATAATTACATAGAACACATTTTCATATGCTTATTAACAATGTATATATCTTCACTGGTACAATATCTATTTATTTTCTGTTAGTTTTTTAGTGTTACAAGATTCGTTTTTATCTTCAGGATAGAACTTTTATCAGACATACATTTTGACAGTATGTTACTCCAATCTGTAACCTATTTTTTTTTTTTTTCATTTTTTTTTCCATGGTGACTACTTATTAGCAAAAGATTTTAGTTTTTATGAAGTCCAATATATCAATATTTTCCCTGTGAGGATTGTACTTGTAGTATAATATCTATGAAATCTTTGCTTAATCTAAAGTCATAAAAAATTCTCATATGTTTTCTTTTAGAACTTTTACTTTAGCGCTTATATTTAGGACAATAATACATTGAAAAAATTATAAAACATTGTAAGATTCTAAGCAATTCTTTAAAGGAGAGAAATATATTTAATCATAGGAAAAGTCATGTTTATAAAGCTATGGTTTCCTAATTTATCTATACATTAAGCCTAATTCTAGGAACTTGACAAACTAAAGCTCAAATTTGTATAAAAGAACAAAAGTCTAAAAAGTACTTTTAAAGAAGTATAGGAAGGGAGGAGCCAAGATGGCTGAATAGAAAGAGCTGCTCTCTGGGACTCCTACAGAGAAGCACAAAAACTGCAAGTGAATTCTGCATCTTTGGGAGTCATTGGGAGTTGCACAGGGCAAAGGGAACTCCCTTGCCCTACCAAGGGAGGTGGTAAGGGATTGTGCCTCCCCTCCCTGAAAACCATGCTTCTCCCATGGATCCTTGCAACCTGCGGATCAGGAGGTCCCCTCCTGAGCCCACACCACCAGAGTCTTGGGTCCCAAGCACAAAATTATGGAGAATTATGGTGGCTGCTAGGGTAAGCGGCCACTAGAGCAGGCACTGAGGAAAAGGAGTATTTGCACATTTCAACTCTGGGAACTCCCATGAGGCAGGAGATCCTTCTACTCCCATGCGGAGGGGGCTAGATCCAGGGAGTCAAGTGGCTTCATTCCCACAGAACCCCACAAGCTAAAACCTACTGGCTTAGAATCCCAGCTAGCCAGTGCAGCAGGCTAGAGAATGCCTAAGAAGACCAAGTTCCCAGGGGGAAGGGGCAGCCACTATCACTGCAGCTCCAGTCGGCCAGTTTTCCCCTGCCATCAGTGCCGGTGAGATGGGGCAGTCTGGACCAAGAGTAGTTTCCCACAGCACAGCACAGTGGCTGGATCACTTCATGACCAGACCGCTTATTTAAGTAGGACACCGATACACTCCTCCACACCAGGTGGGACCTCGCTGTGGGAATTTCAGCATCCCCAGCCAGGGGTTTATGGACAGAACTCTGATGTCCCTGAGAAGAGTCCCTAGGTGAGGAGGGCCGCTGTGGTATTGTGGATCAACCATTGTAGTCCTTTCTGCCTGCTGGCTCTGGAGAATCATGGAAGCCCGGACTAAGGGGATTCCCCCCAGCACAACACACCCACCTTACCGTGGGGCAGCCAGACTGCTTTTTTAAGGGAGTTCCTGATGTTGCTCCTCCTGACTGAGTGTGGTCTCACATAAGACCTCCCAACAGAGGTCTCCAGACACTTCATATAAGAGTGTTTTGGCGGGCATCAGGTTGGTACCCCTCTGAGATAGAGCTTCTAGAGGAAGAAGCAGGCTGCCATCTTTACTGGTCTGCAGCCTCCACTGGTGATACTTCCAGGGGTGGGAGGGACCCAGGCAAATAAGGTCTGGAGTAGACCCTAAGCAAACCATAGCAGCCCTACAGAAAAGGGGCCTGACAGTGAAAAGAAAAACAAAAAGACAGCAACAACAACAACAAAATCTATGAAAAAGACCCCACAAAAACCCCAACCAAAGGTCTGCAACATCAAAAATCAATAGTAGATAAACCCATGAAGATGAGAAAGAATCAATTCAAAAATTCTGCAAACTTAAAAAGCCAGAGTGTCTCTTCTCCTGCAAATTATTGCAACACATCTTCAGCAAGGGCACAGAATTGGACTGAGGCTGAGATGCATGAATTGACAGAATTGGCCTTCAGAAGATGGGTAACAATGAACTTCACGGAGCAAAGGATTGTGTTCTAACTCATTTCAAGGAAGCTAAGAACCATGGTAAAACATTACAGGAGCTGTTACCAGAATAACCTAGTTTAGAGGAACATGAATGACCTGATGGAACTGAAAAACACAGCACGAGAACTTCATAATGCAAACACAAATATCAGTAGCCAAATATACCAAGCAGAAAAAAGTATATCAGGGCTTAGAGATTATCTTTCTGAAATAAGTTAGACAGACAAGATAAGAGAAAAGAGAATGAAAAGGAACCAGCAAAGCCTGTGAGAACTATGGGATTATGTTAAAAGACTGATCTATGACTGATAGGCATACCTGAAAGAGTTGGGGAAGATGAAACAACATTGGAAAACACACTCAGGATGTCATCCAGGAGAACTTCCCCAACCTGGCAAGACAGACCAACACTCAAATTCAGGAAATCCAGAGAATCCCAGGAAAATACTCCAAGAGAAGATAAACCACAAGACACATAATAATCAGATTATCCAAGGATGAAATGAAGCAATATGTGTTTAGGGTAGCCAGAGAGAAAGGCCAGATCACCTATAATGGGAAGCCTATCAGTCTAATAGCAGACCTCTCATCAGAAACCCTACAAGCCAGGAAATATTGAGGACCAATATACAACATTCTTAAAGAAAATAATTTCTAACCTAGAATTTTTTATCCAGTCAAACTAAGCTTCATAAGTGAAGGAGAAGTAAAATCTTTTTCAGACAAGCAAATGTTGAGGGCCACCAGGCTTGCCTTGCAAGAGCTGCTGAATATAAGCACTAAATATGGAAAGAAAAATCATTACTAGCCACTATGAAAACACACTGAAGTGCACAGACCAGTGATACTATGAAGCAAATACATAAACAAGTGTGCAAAATAACCAGCTGGCATCATGATGTCAGGATCAAATTCACACATAGCAATATTAACCATAAATTTAAATAGGCTAAATGCCCCAATTAAAAGACACAGAGTGGCAAGCTAGATAGAATTAAAATCCATCAGTGTGCTGTATTCAAGAGACCCATCTCACATGAAAAGATACACACAGACTCAAAAAAAAAAGGATGGAGGAACATTTACCAAGCAAATGGAAAACAGAAAAAGCAGAGGTTGCAATCCTAGTTTCTGACAAAACAGACTTAAAACCAACAAAGACTAACAGATAAAAAAAGACAAAGAAGGGTATTACAAAATCATAAAGGGTTCAATTCAACAAGGAGAGCTAACTATCCTAAATATATATGTACCCAATACAGGAGCACCCAAATTCATAAAACAAGTTCTTAGAAACCTACAAAGAGACTTAGACTCCAACACAATAACTAATAGTGGGAGACTTTAACACACCCCTACTGTCAAAATTATGCAGAACATTGAGACAGAAAATTAGCAAAGATATTCAGGACTTGAACTCAGTCCTGGATCAAGTGGATCTGATAGATATCCCAAAACAACAGAATATATGTTCTTCTTGGTGGCACATGTCACTTACTCTACATTTGATCATGTAATTGGAAGTAAATCACTCCTCAGCAAATGCAAAAGAATGGAAATCATAACAAACAGTCTCTTAGACCACAGTGCAATCAAATTAGAACTCAAGATTAAGAAACTCACTCAAAACTACACAACTGTATGGAAATTGAACAACAGGCTACTGAATGACTCCTGTGTAAATAATGAAATGGAGGCAGAAATCAAGAAGTTCTTTGAAACCAGTGAGCACAAAGAGACAATGTACCAGAATCTCTGGGATGCAGCTAAAGCAGTGTTAGAAGGAAAATATATAGCACTAAAATACCCACATTAAAAAGCTAGAAAGGTCTCAGATCAATACCCTAGCATCACAACTAAGAGAACTAAAGAACCAAGAGCAAACAACCCCCAAAGTTAGCAGAAGACAAGCAATAACCAAGATCAGAGTGGAACTGAAGGAGATAGAGACATGAAAAATCCTTCAAAAAATCAATGAATCCAGGAGCTGGTTTTTGGAAGAAAAATTAATAAAACAGATAGACTGCTAGCTAGACTGATAAAGAAGAAAAAAGAGAAAAATCAGATAGACACAATAAAAAATGATAAAGGGGATATCACTACTGACCCCACAGAAATACAAACAACCATCAGACAATACTATAAATAGCTCTATACAAGTTAAAGTAGAAAAACTGGAAGAAATGGATAAATTCCTGAACATACCCACCCAGGACTGAACCAGGAAAAAGTTGAATTCCTGAATAGACCATTAACAAGTTCTGAAATTTAGGCAGCAATAATTTAGTCCTTTTTCATGCTGTTGATAAAGACACACCTAGAACTGGGCAATTTACGAAATAAGAAATTTAATGGACTCACAGTTGCACATGGTTGGGGAGGCCTCACAATCATGGCAGAAGGCAAAAAGGGGCAAGTCACATCTTACATGGATGGCAGCAGGAAAAGAGATAGCTTGTTCAGGGAATCTCTCATTATTAAAGCCATCAGATCTCGTGAACTCATTCACTATCACAAGAACACCACAGGAAAGACCTACTCTCATAATTGCATCACCCCTCACCAGGTTCCTCCCACAACATAAGGGCATTGTAGGAGTTACAATCTGAGATGAAATTTGGATGGGGACACAGCCAAAACATATTATTCCATCTTTGGCCCCTCCCAAACCTTATGTCCTCACATTTCAAAATCAATCCTGCCTTCCTAACAGTGTCCCAAAGTCTTAATTCATTTCCACATTAACTAAAAAGTCCACAGTCCAATGTCTCATCTGAGACAAGGCAAGTCCCTCCCACCCATGAGCCTGAAAAATCAAAAGCAAGTTAGTTACTCCCTAGATACAAAAGAGGTATAGGTATTGGGTAAATACAGCCACTCCAAATGAGAGAAATTGGCCAAAACAAGAGGACTACAAGCCCCATGCAAGTCTGAAATCTAGCAGGGCAGTCACATCTTAAAGCTCCAAAATGATCTTCTTTGACTCCATGGCTTACATCTTGGTCACTTTGATGCAACAGGTGGGTTTCCATGGTCTTGGGAAGCTCCACCCTTGTGGCTTTGCAGGGTACAGCCTCCCTACTAGCTGCTTTCGCAGTCTGTTGTTTAGTGTCTGTGGCTTTTCCATACACATTGTGCAAGCTGTGGGTATATCTACCATTCTGGGGTCTGGAGGACGGTAGTTCTGTTCTCACAGCTCCACTAGGCAATGACCCAGTAGGTACTCTCTGTGGAGGGATCCGACCCCATATTTCCCTTCTGCACTGCCCTGGCAGATGTTTTCTGTGAGAGCTCTACTTCTACTGCAAACTTCTGCCTGGACATCCAGGCATTTCCGTACCTCCTCTAAAATCTAAGGGGAGGTTCCCAAACCTCAATTCTTGATGTCTGTGCACTGGCAGGCTCAACATCATGTGAAAGCAGCCAAAAATTGAAGCTTGCACCCTCTGAAGCCACAACCCAAGCTATATATTGGCCCTTTTCACTCATAGCTGTAGCAGCTGGGATGCAGGGCACAAGTCCCTAGGCTGCAAACAGTATGGAGACCTTGGCTCAGCCCACGAAACCAATAATAATAGTAACATTTTCCTCCTAGGCTTCTGAGCCTTTAATGAAAGGGACAGCCACAAAGGGGACATGCCCTGGAGATATTTTCCCCACTGTCTTGGAGATTGACATGCAGCTCCTCATTACTTATGCAAATTTCTGCAGCCAGCTTAGATTTCTCCTCAGAAAGTTTTCTTTTCTATTGCAACGTAAGGCTGCAAATTTTCTGAACTTTTATGCTCTGTTTCACTTTTAAAACTAAATGCGTTCAACAGCACTCAAGTCACCTCTTGAATGCTTTGCTGTTTAGAAATTTCTTCTGCTAGATACCCTAAATCATTTTTCTCAAGTTCAAAGTTCCACAAATCTCTAGGGCAGGGACAAAATGCCATCACTCTCTATGCAAGAGTCACCTTTACTCCAGTTCCTCATTTCTATCTGAGAACACCTCAGCCTGGATTTTGTTGTCAATTTCACTATCAGCATTTTGGTCAAAGCCATTCAACAAGTCTCTAGGGAGTTCCAGACTTTCCCTCATTTTTCTGTCTTCTAAGCCCGCTAACCTCTTCCTGTTACCCAGTTCCAAAGTTGCTTCCACATTTTTGGGTATCTTTTCAGCAGCACCCCACTCTACTAGTATTCATTTACTGTATTAGTCCATTTTCATGCTGCTGATAAAGATAAACCCCAGACTGTGCAATTTACAAAAGAAAGAGCTTTAATGGACTTACAGTTCCGCATGGTTGGGGAGGCCTCACAATCATGGCAGAAGACAGTGAAGAGCAAGTCACATCTCTAATGGATGGCAGGAGGCAAAGAGAGAACTTGTACAGGAAAACTCCTGTTTTTAAAACCATCAGGTCTTGTGAACTCATTTACTATCATGAGAACGGCACAGAAAAGACCTGCCCCCATAATTTAATCACCTCCCACCAGGCTTCTCCCACAAAAAGTGGGCATTGTGAGAGTTACAATTCAAGATGAAATTTGACTGGGGACACAGCCAAACCATGTCACCTACCAACCAAAAACAGCCCAGGACCAGATGGATTTACAGCTAAATTGCATCAGAAATACAAAGAGGAGCTGATATCATTTTTTTCTGAAAGTATTCAAAATAATAGAAAAGGAGGAACTCCTCCCTAACTCATTCTATGAGGCCATCATTATCCTGATTCTAAAACCTGGCAGAGATACAACAAAAAAAGAAAACTTCAGGCCAATATCCCTGATAAACATTAGTGCAAAAATTCTCACTAAAATACTGGCAAACTGAGTACTGCAGCACATCAACAAGCTTATCCACCATGATCAAGTTGGTTTTCTTTTCAGGATGCAAAGCTAGTTCAATATATGCAAATCAATAAAGGCAATTAATCACATAAACAGATCTAAAACCAAAACAACATGATTATCTCAATAGATGCAGAAAAGGCCTTCAATAAAATTCACCATCCCTTCATGTTGAAAACTCTCAATAAACCAGGTATTGAAGAAACATATCTCAAAATAATAGGAGCCATTTATGACAAACCCACAGCCAATATCATACTGAATAGGCAAAAGCTGGAAGCATTCTCCTTGAAAGCTAGTCCAAGACAAGAATGCCCTTACTCACCACTCCTATTCAACATAGTATTGGAAGTTCTGGCCAGGGAAATCAGGCAAGAGAGAGAAATAAAGGGTATTCAAATAGGAAGAGAGGAAGTCAAATTGTCTTTGTTTGCAGATGACATGATCCTATATCTAGAACCTGCACACTCTGCACATGTACCACCAAACTAAAACTAAAAGATAAAACGTATAGTAGACCAGATTTTCAAAGTATCAAAATTGATTCTGATGCTATAATAATTGAAATGGTGTAGAATTATTCAGAATGGAAAATTGACCAGTGAAATAAAATAGAAAACACAGAACTAACTGACCCTCATTCATTCTGATGGAAATTTTATTGCAGGTCAATAAGTGAGTGAAAGACTCTGCAATAAATAGTGCAAATCAACTGTTTATCTATATGGAAAAAAATGAAATAGGATGCCTACTTCTCATTGTATATATAAAGTGATGCAAGGGAACCAAGTAGTTAAGGAAAAAAACAATACTTCAAAAATTTTGGAATAAAATAGAGAATATCATTATATTCTCAAGATTAATCAAGGTTTTTTTTTTTTAAATAAATCTGAAAAAATCCTAAACACACACACAAATGCTAGAGTATCTTAATACTAAGGATCTTCTGTCATTTAAAACACACCATGAAGAATGTGAAAATACCGTCTTTGAACAGTCCTGAGAAGATACACACACACACACACACACACACACACAGTTATATATCTATGAAAGGATTAGTGAGAACATAAAGAAATATTTTAATCAGTCATAAAAGACAAGCAAAACACAATGAGAAAGTGAGCAAAGGACAATAGATCCACTTTCCAGAAGAATAAGCAGAAAGCAAACCAGCATGTGAGAAGCTGAACATCCTTCATTGAGTATATTACAAATGAGGACCACAATAAAGATGATTTTGCATTCAGTTTTACACCACATAAAAAGTTTAACAATATAATCATGAGAGTGTGGAATAGTATGAATTTGTATTCATTGATCAAAAGGTATATAAATTGCTTTCAGCCTTATTGGAAAAAAAAAAGTTTTATCTTGTAAAATAGAACATTCATATGACCTAAATTCCATCATTTCCATGCCTGAGAATGTAACCTAGACAAATGATTTCATATGTGTAAACAGATACAAGACTTTTTTTCCCGGAATATATTCTCTCCCTTGAGGCAAAGAAAGTGACATCATATCACTTTTACCATACGTTCTGGTTAGAAGTAAGTCACTAGGTCCTGCCTACAGTCAAGTGGAGAGAATTACCAGTGGCTGTGGATATTAGGAGGCAGTGATCTTTGAGATTCATTGTAGAAGATGCTTACTCTAATACATTTTTAGAATCTACACTGTTTTAAATCTAAAATATATTGATTTTACTTTTATAATCCATTGATATTTATTTTTATACCTCATTGACTTTTTAGTATGATAAAAGGGATGGGTCAAATTTTATTCTTTTCTGTGTGAATGTCCAATTATCTTAACCACCGTTTATTAAAAGTCCTTTTCTACTTCTCTGCAGTGACATCTTTACAATGACTCAAATGTCCATAGGTGATTGGATCCACTTCTAGATTCAGTTTCATGTATCTGTCTCTTTGACAATACCATATTGTTAGTATCCTCATTAGTTAAGTTTTATCATTAGTCTTACAGTTTGGTAGTTTAAATTTTTCATTGTTGCTTATCTTAAAGTATGTCTTGACCATTCTTTATATTTCCCAGTTCCTTTTATATTTTAAAATATGTTTTTCTCAGATTTCATTAAATGAGATTGTGTTATCATATGCGTTAGTATTATTGTCGTTATTCAATTTAAACTATATGCTGTATCCCATAGTGATTTTTTCTTTGACTTTTGTACAATTTATAAATGTATTCCTGAATTTCCAAACGTATTGGATTTTTTCATCTTTTAGCCACAGTTTTTATTGTTTTTGGAATCCGCAAATATCATGATGAGAAAAGTTGGGCCAGATGCTGAGCTTATCTCTTTTGACCTTCCTCAACTTTTGCATCTGGTCCTGCAAGATCTCATTGTAGGTAATACAGGTAATTCTAATTTTTGGTAGTTCTCTGATATTTTCAAATTGTTTTAACATACTATTTTTACTACTACTACTACTACCTTATCTAAAACTAGTTAGCCGTTGCCAGAAGTGAATCTTTCTTTAAACCTTCATTTAACTAAAGAACAGAACATCTAGCAGAAACTGCTCAGATTCCTACCTTTTCTTGACTGTGTACTAATAAAGCTCTTCCTCCTGCACACAGACTTCTTAGTTAGTTCAGTCGAGGTAATTTTTTTTCACCCTGTAGAATTGTTCTTTCTTAAGAGCTGGAAATAGGTAATGATGAATATAGAAGGAGAAACTACAGAACACTCCAGTCTTTTTTATAATAATTCAGCTTGGCATTTTGCATCTGAACCATACTGCAATCTTGACAAATATCATTACTTTGGTGAGCTCTGTGTTTTTGAGGAATTACACGTGACTTTGTCTATTAACTTTTTAAGAAACAACTATTATAAACAATAAGAAAAGCTGAGATAAGTCTTTGATTCAGGGACTCTCTACAGCTTATCTACTACTGGGAGCCATCAGATTATAATGGCAATATCAACCTTCCCTTCAGGCTTTCCACTTGGTCATTTTTTGTTAGTTTTTCTTCTGGCTTGTAATTTAGTTTCTCCAATGTGAACACAGTAACATGTATCTGAACTACTGCACATGGTAACTGTGCAGTGTAAATCTGTGCAACCATATATGACTTCCCTGGCCCTTTTTAACGTACATATATGGGTGATAAAATCATTTAATAAAAAGCAAGGGAATGTTTAACAAAAATTTGCAGATGATGTTTACACTCAGTTGGAAAGAAGATAATGTGATTGGGAAGGGCCTCATAGTGGGTTTGAAAATACACAATATTTTAGCCGGATGTGGTGGCTCAAGCCTGTAATCTCAGCACTTTCAGAGGTCAAAGGGGGTGGGTCACCTGACATCAGGAGTTTGAGAGCAGCCTGACCAACATGGTGAAACCCTGTCTCTACTAAAAATGCAAAATTAGCTGGGGGTGGTGGCACATGCCTGTAATCCCAGCTACTCTGGAGAATAGTCAGGAGAATTGCTTGAACTCGGGAGATGGAGGTTGCAGTGAGCTGAGATCACACCATTGCACTCCAGCCTGGGCAACAAGAACAAAACTCCGTCTCCCCAACCCAACCCCCACAAAAATACCCACAGTATTCTATTGATGATATGATTATTTGGGAGTAAACTAATATTTAATTTGTGACTGTTATTTGAATTTTATAGACTCTTCTATTATATTTTACACACACACAGACACACTCTTGCAGGATAACAGCAGCAATGGATTTATCACCTGATGTTTAAAGAAATCTAATTACAGGGACGGAGCAAGATGGACGAATAGGAACAGCTCCAGTCTCCAACTCCCAGCGCGAGCGACACAGAAGACCGGTGATTTCTGCATTTTCAACTGAGGTACTGGGTTCATCTCACTAGGGAGTGCCGGACAATCAGTGCGGGTCAGCTGCTGCAGCCCGACCAGCGAGAGCTGAAGCAGGGCGAGGCATCGCCTCACCTGGGAAGCGCAAGGGGGAAGGGAATCCCTTTTCCTAGCCAGGGGAACTGAGACACACAACACCTGGAAAATCGGGTAACTCCCACCCCAATACTGCGCTTTAAGGAAACTGGCACACCAGGAGATTATATCCCACACCTGGCCCAGAGGGTCCCACGCCCACGGAGCCTCCCTCATTGCTAGCACAGCAGTCTGTGATCTACCGGCAAGGCAGCAGCGAGGCTGGGGGAGGGGCATCCACCATTGCTGAGGCTTAAGTAGGTAAACAAAGCGGCTGGGAAGCTCGAACTGGGTGGAGCTCACAGCAGCTCAAGGAAACCTGCCTGTCTCTGTAGACTCCACCTCTGGGGATAGGGCACAGTAAACAATAACAAACGCAGCAGAAACCTCTGCAGACGCAAACGACTCTGTCTGACAGCTTTGAAGAGAGCAGTGGATCTCCCAACACGGAGATTGAGATCTGAGAAGGGACAGACTGCCTGCTCAAGTGGGTCCCTGACCCCTGAGTAGCCTAACTGGGAGACATCTCCCACTAGGGGCAGTCTGACATCCCACACCTCACAGGGTGGAGTACACCCCTGAGAGGAAGCTTCCAAAGCAAGAATCAGACAGGTACACTCGCTGTTCAGCAATATTCTATCTTCTGCAGCCTCTGCTGCTGACACCTAGGCAAACAGGGTCTGGAGTGGACCTCAAGCAATCTGCAACAGATCTACAGCTGAGGATCCTGACGGTTAGAAGGAAAACTATCAAACAGGAAGGACACCTACACCAAAACGCCATCAGTACGTCACCATCACCAAAGACCAGAGGCAGATAAAACCACAAAGATGGGGAAAAAGCAGGGCAGAAAAGCTGGAAATTCAAAAAATAAGAGCACATCTCCCCCGGCACAGGAGCACAGCTCATCGCCAGCAACGGATCAAAGCTGGACGGAGAATGACTTTGACGAGATGAGAGAAGAAGGCTCCAGTCCATCAAACTTCTCAGAGCTAAAGGAGGAATTATGTACCCAGCGCAAAGAAACTAAAAATCTTGAAAAAAAAGTGGAAGAATTGATGGCTAGAGTAATTAATGCAGAGAAGGTCATAAATGAAATGAAAGAGATGAAAACCATGACACGAGAAATACGTGACAAATGCACAAGCTTCAGTAACCGACTCGATCAACTGGAAGAAAGAGTATCAGCGATTGAGGATCAAATGAATGAAATGAAGCGAGAAGAGAAACCAAAAGAAAAAAGAAAAAGAAATGAACAAAGCCTGCAAGAAGTATGGGATTATGTAAAAAGACCAAATCTACGTCTGATTGGGGTGCCTGAAAGTGAGGGGGAAAATGGAACCAAGTTGGAAAACACTCTTCAGGATATCATCCAGGAGAACTTCCCCAACCTAGTAGGGCAAGCCAACATTCAAATCCAGGAAATACAGAGAACACCACAAAGATACTCCTCGAGAAGAGCAACTCCAAGACACATAATTGCCAGATTCACCAAAGTTGAAATGAAGGAAAAAATCTTAAGGGCAGCCAGAGAGAAAGGTCGGGTTACCCACAAAGGGAAGCCCATCAGACTAACAGTAGATCTCTCGGCAGAAACTCTACAAGCCAGAAGAGAGTGGGGGCCAATATTCAACATTCTTAAAGAAAAGAATTTTAAACCCAGAATTACATATCCAGCCAAACTAAGTTTCATAAGTGAAGGAGAAATAAAATCCTTTACAGATAAGCAAATGCTTAGAGATTTTGTCACCACCAGGCCTGCCTTACAAGAGACCCTGAAGGAAGCACTCAACATGGAAAGGAACAACCGGTACCAGCCATTGCAAAAACATGCCAAAATGTAAAGACTATCAAGGCTAGGAAGAAACTGCATCAACTAACGAGCAAAATAACCAGTTAATATCATAATGGCAGGATCAAGTTCACACATAACAATCTTAACCTTAAATGTAAATGGACTAAATGCTCCAATTAAAAGACACAGACTGGCAAACTGGATGAAGAGTCAAGACCCATCAGTCTGCTGTATTCAGGAGACCCATCTCACATGCAGAGACATACATAGGCTCAAAATAAAGGGATGGAGGAAGATTTACCAAGCAAATGGAGAACAAAAAAAAGCAGGGGTTGCAATCCTAGTCTCTGATAAAACAGACTTTAAACCATCAAAGATCAAAAGAGACAAAGAAGGCCATTACATAATGGTAAAGGGATCAATTCAAGAGGAAGAGCTAACTATCCTAAATATATATGCACCCAATGCAGGAGCACCCAGATTCATAAAGCAAGTCCTTAGAGACTTACAAAGAGACTTAGACTCCCATACAATAATAATGGGAGACTTCAACACCCCACTGTCAACATTAGACAGATCAACGAGACAGAAAGTTAACAAGGATATCCAGGAATTGAACTCATCTCTGCAGCAAGCAGACCTAATAGACATCTATAGAACTCTCCACCCCAAATGAACAGAATATACATTCTTCTCAGCACCACATTGCACTTACTCCAAAATTGACCACATAATTGGAAGTAAAGCACTCCTCAGCAAATGTACAAGAACAAAAATTATAACAAACTGTCTCTCAGACCACAGTGCAATCAAACTAGAACTCAGGACTAAGAAACTCATTCAAAACCGCTCAATTACATGGAAACTGAACAACCTGCTCCTGAATGACTACTGGGTACATCACGAAATGAAGGCAGAAATAAAGATGTTCTTTGAAACCAATGAGAACAAAGATACAACATACCAGAATCTCTGGGACACATTTAAAGCAGTGTGTAGAGGGAAATTTATAGCACTAAATGCCCACAAGAGAAAGCAGGAAAGATCTAAAATTGACACTCTAACATCACAATTAAAAGAACTAGAGAAGCAAGAGCAAACACATTCGAAAGCTAGCAGAAGGCAAGAAATAACTAAGATCAGAGCAGAACTGAAGGAGATAGAAACACAAAAAACCCTCTAAAAAATCAATGAATCCAGGAGTTGGTTTTTTGAAAAGATCAACAAAATTGACAGACCACTAGCAAGACTAATAAAGAAGAAAAGAGAGAAGAATCAAAGTGACATAAATAAAAAATGATAAAGGGGATATCACCACCGACCCCACAGAAATACAAACTACCATCAGAGAATACTATAAACACCTCTACGCAAATAAACTGGAAAATCTAGAAGAAATGGATAATTTCCTGGACACTTACACTCTTCCAAGACTAAACCAGGAAGAAGTTGAATCCCTGAATAGACCAATAGCAGGCTCTGAAATTGAGGCAATTATTAATAGCCTACCAACCAAAAAAAGTCCAGGACAAGATGGATTCACAGCTGAATTCTACCAGAGGTACAAGGAGGAGCTGGTACCATTCCTTCTGAAACTATTCCAATCAATAGAAAAAGAGGGAATCCTCCCTAACTCATTTTATGAGGCCAACATCATCCTGATACCAAAGCCTGGCAGAGACACAACAAAAAAAGAGAATTTTAGACCAATATCCCTGATGAACATCGATGCAAAAATCCTCAATAAAATACTGGCAAACCGGATTCAGCAACACATCAAAAAGCTTATCCACCATGATCAAGTGGGCTTCATCCCTGGGATGCAAGGCTGGTTCAACATTTGCAAATCAATTAACATAATCCAGCATATAAACAGAACCAAAGACAAGAACCACATGATTATCTCAATAGATGCAGAAAAGGCTTTTGACAAAATTCAACAGCCCTTCATGCTAAAAACGCTCAATAAATTTGGTATTGATGGAACGTACCTCAAAATAATAAGAGCTATTTATGACAAACCCACAGCCAATATCATACCTAATGGGCAAAAACTGTAAAAATTCCCTTTGAAAACTGGCACAAGACAGGGATGCCCTCTCTCACCATTCCTATTCAACATAGTGTTGGAAGTTCTGGCCAGGGCAATTAGGCAAGTGAAAGAAATCAAGGGTATTCAGTTAGGAAAAGAAGAAGTCAAATTGTCCCTGTTTGCAGATGACATGATTGTATATTTAGAAAACCCCATTGTCTCAGCCCAAAATCTCCTTAAGCTGATAAGCAACTTCAGCAAAGTCTCAGGATACAAAATTAATGTGCAAAAATCACAAGCATTCTTATACACCAGTAATAGACAAACAGAGAGCCAAATCAGGAATGAACTTCCATTCACAATTGCTTCAAAGAGAATAAAATACCTAGGAATCCAACTTACAAGGGATGTAAAGGTCCTTTTCAAGGAGAACTACAAACCACTGCTCAGTGAAATAAAAGAGGACACAAACAAATGGAAGAACATACCATGCTCATGGATAGGAAGAATCAATATCGTGAAAATGGCCATACTGCCCAAGGTAATTTATATATTCAATGCCGTCCCCATCAAGCTACCAATGAGTTTCTTCACAGAATTGGAAAAAACTGCTTTAAAGTTCATATGGAACCAAAAAAGAGCCCGCATCTCCAAGACAATCCTAAGTCAAAAGAACAAAGCTGGAGGCATCACGCTACCTGACTTCAAACTATACTACAAGGCTACAGTAACCAAAACAGCATGGTACTGGTACCAAAACAGAGATATAGACCAATGGAACAGAACAGAGTCCTCAGAAATAATACCACACATCTACAGCCATCTGATCTTTGACAAACCTGAGAGAAACAAGAAATGGGGAAAGGATTCCCTATTTAATAAATGGTGCTGGGAAAATTGGCTAGCCATAAGTAGAAAGCTGAAACTGGATCCTTTCCTTACTCCTTATACAAAAATTAATTCAAGATGGATTAGAGACTTAAATGTTAGACCTAATACCATAAAAATCCTAGAGGAAAACCTAGGTAGTACCATTCAGGACATAGGCATGGGCAAAGACTTCATGTCTAAAACACCAAAAGCAACGGCAGCAAAAGCCAAAATTGACAAATGGGATCTAATTAAACTAAAGAGCTTCTGCACAGCAAAAGAAACTACCATCAGAGTGAACAGGCAACCTACAGAATGGGAGAAAATTTTTGCAATCTACTCATCTGACAAAGGGCTAATATCCAGAACCTACAAAGAACTCAAACAAATTTACAAGAAAAAAACAAACAACCCCATCAAAAAGTGGGCAAAGGATATGAATAGACATTTCTCAAAAGAAGACATTCATACAGCCAACAAACACATGAAAAAATGCTCATCATCACTGGCCATCAGAGAAATGCAAATCAAAACCACAATGAGATACCATCTCACACCAGTTAGAATGGCGATCATTAAAAAGTCAGGAAACAACAGGTGCTGGAGAGGATGTGGAGAAATAGGAACACTTTTACACTGTTGGTGGGATTGTAAACTAGTTCAACCATTATGGAAAACAGTATGGCGATTCCTCAAGGATCTAGAACTAGATGTACCATATGACCCAGCCATCCCATTACTGGGGATATACCCAAAGGATTATAAATTATGCTGCTATAAAGACACATGCACACATATGTTTATTGCAGCACTATTCACAATAGCAAAGACTTGGAATCAACCCAAATGTCCATCAGTGACAGATTGGATTAAGAAAATGTGGCACATATACACCATGGAATACTATGCAGCCATAAAAAAGGATGAGTTTGTGTCCTTTGTAGGGACATGGATGCAGCTGGAAACCATCATTCTTAGCAAACTATCACAAGAACAGAAAACCAAACACCGCATGTTCTCACTCATAGGTGGGAACTGAACAATCGGATCACTTGGACTCGGGAAGGGGAACATCACACACTGGGGCCTATCATGGGGAGGGGGGAGGAGGGAGGGGGGAGGGATTGCATTGGGAGTTATACCTGATGTAAATGACGAGTTGATGGGTGCTGACGAGTTGATGGGTGCGGCACAGCAACATGGCACAAGTATACATATGTAACAAACCTGCATGTTATGCACATGTACCCTAGAACTTAAAGTATAATAATAATAATAATAATAATTAAAAAAAAAAAAAAAAGGAAATCTAATTACTCTTCAAGACCAAACTCTTTTCTGTACTGGCCAAACCAGTAAGTGAAATGGGAATGTAATGGCCAAACCAATAAGTGAAATGGGAATGTAATGGATGCATCTTTCTAGTCTTTAATGATGGTGCTAATTTATGCTATTCCCCTAATGATGAATGGTGCCATTCTTACTAACAATTGGGTGCTGATCCTTATCTTAGTGACCCCTTCCATGTTTCCTCAAGAAGTTAAGTTCTACCACTTGGACTTTGCTATTCCAGGATCCTATTATCACTATGAAATCTGGAAGCCGATATTAATAATAGACCTTATCACTCTGACCTTCATCCACTAGCCTAAATAAGACAGAAATTGGAGTTCTTCCTACCCATGCATTTCTCAATTTTTCAGTGTCCTTTATGCTCTTAGGGATATAATTAAGGGAAGGTGAGTGGATTGCACAACATAAATCACTTTCAACATTCCCATTTCAAATGTCTTTTATTTCCTTCCTCTAAATTACAGTAAGAGATTTTCAACAGTACAGCCTCATTCCATGGAGGCCACCATTGTTTGTAGACCAGTCAGCTTTCAAAGCTAAAGTTAAAACCATTTCTAGCTATTCATTTTAATGATAAATCAAGAATCTCACATAAAATCATTCTTATTGAGAAATCCAATGTGATCTAAAACTATGTTTCTTTCTACCTAACCTAGCATTTGCAGAATTCATTCATACTTATTTGGTTTTTGCCACCATAAATAAAATTACTTTAACTCTTTTGTTGTATCCTTTTTTATTTTCCTGATTTAACTTTATATTTGCCTACTGGGACTTGTAGGAACCTGATTATAGTTAAATTTGTAGGAATCAATGAGGGACGGTTATGGAGTGGGCAAGACAATTTGCATATACATCAAAAAGAAACACTTTTAGTTACCTTACTGCAGGTAAAGTCATTGTAATATTGTCAGTCCAGGTAGGAACATCCTGTGAGATAGAGCGTGAGAAATTGTTTCTACCAGCAAGTGAGGTGTATGTATTTGTAACACTCAGAGCCATATAAATTCTTTCAAATGACCTCATTCCAATTCTCAGGCTTCTCCTATTCCCCGATGAAAGCCCTGATGCTGAAGTAGTAAATCCAACCTATGTTCTAATTTGGAAACTCATAGGATCACATCCCATATCTGATTTTTAGCTATATTAGCTCCATAGCGGAAAGAAAGAAGAAGTTATTTTAGGGGAATGATAAAAGCAGTCACAGAAAATTGTATCTTAAATGTAAGTTAAATGCAGCAATGTTCACTACCAAACATTTGGGTTAGAACCCCAAAACATGCCATATTATATTTGGTTTAATTAATATATATGTATCAATTTTCATGGGCTAAGTTTAACAATTTGGTTGAGTTTGTCCATTCTAATTAAGATTTCAGTTTATAGAATGGACCAGTTTTCATATAGGAGACCCAGATCACCAAACTTGGGGGGAAAATAGAGCGATTTTTTTTTCCAAAGCTATCCCCAAACCGGTGATGATTGATGGCTTACCTAAAATTAGATTGTTGTATTAGATATTTAGGTAAGACCAGTTTGAGAAAAGGCTATCAGTCAAAATGTTGATGACATAAACAATATTGAAATAAATGGCTGATGAGGCATAGTGCAGTGAAATGAATGTCTATTTCAATAGTGTGTGCTTCATCAGCCATTTATTTCAATACTATATATTTATGTAGTATAAAGAATACTTATAATCTGTTGTTGTTAACCAACCTTATAAAAATGTAAATTATGTATTTGTACACTGTAGGTCTAATAAATAAATAAGTAAATATATGAGTGTATTATGGGATTTAGGAATTTATGAGATGAAGATGCTTTTAAAATCTGAATCAAGCAACATATCAGCTAGAATAAAGAGAGCATTTAAAATTAAATCTAATTAGTTTGTTTATCACTTGTTTGGATTATACAGAGTACAGTTGTGGTCCCCCAAAAGTATCATATTCAGTTAGTAATTGGAATGTGGATAGAATAACCACACAACACAGCACCACAAGATTCTTTGCTTTATTCTCCCAACAAAAAACCCCCACATTTTAACCACAATCTTTTTGAAGTCATTACATGTTGTCATTACTCAAATATCTTTACTTTTTTCAGACTTTGAGATATTAATGTTATAATGGAATAAACTTGGAACCCAGAGGTATAAATTCAAGTTCCAGACCTCCAATTTGTTGACAAAAAGGGTAAGTCATTTAACTCCTGGGCCCCAATATTCTTACATGCAAAATGATGGAGGACAATTAGATACTTCTAAGGTTTGTGCTTAACCTAACATACTACAATTCTAAAGATTGGTTTTAAAAATATATTATCTCACTCATTTGCCTAAGATGTCTTTGTGGTGCTTTATTAAAAGCCTAAGAAAACAAACAACAACAACAACAACAAAATCAAGGCAAAATCTTCCTATTCCTTCCCATCTCTTTCTCTCTTTCTATTCTCTCTCTCTCTATATATATGTATATTCTCTCTCTCACTCTCTAATATATATGTATGTGTGTATGTATGTGTATATATATGTAAATAAATGCATACATGTATAAGGTTAGGTAGTCAAGAATAGATAACATTGGGATACGGATTATTCTCCACCAAAGAAAAAAATCTGATAAAATGATATATTAAAATATATATAAAATTTAAAAAATAACATTGGACAGTTAAAAGCCTCTCTCAGCATGACCTAATTCTTGTCATGTAGTATAAAAACTATAAATCAATTTGACTCAGAGCTGTGATACTGAAAAACTCCAGGGGACACCATTCATTATTACTTAGAACACCTTTTAGATTGCTAAAATTTTAAAAGGTTGAAAATGCATGATATTAGTGAGTGTAAAAAACCAGGCATGGTAATGTACAGAATGTAAATCCCAGAGGGAAAGAATTTGTTTAAAAAATTATATTAAAATTTAAATGTGCCTATTCTTCGATTATTTATATTCATTACTAGGATGTTATTCACTAGATATGTAAGCATATGTACACAACGTTGTATAAACACAGAGCTCTTTCTCTTGCACTGTCAAGGCAAAGCAATCAAAAAGAAAAACGGGAATACGTAATAAAACAAAGAGACACAAAAGAATCACGGGAAACTGAAAATCTAGCAGTAAGAATCTTATTACATGAACCAAGTCACTTATATACATGTACTACATTCCACGATCACAAAAGACAAAGTCCAACTCCCTGTACTGAAATGGGCAGATCTCCAAAATGTACCACATTTCATCAATTTTTAAATGCTGTTTTTCTTTTCCCCCTATATTCACATATAGGAAATCTGTGATTGGAGCAGTTGTGACGTAATTTTGTTGCCTGTGCAACATAACAACAGGCTCAAATTTATAAAGTGATTGCCAGTTAACTGGAAGAAATTCCCCTGAAATCACTGTTTGGTTTCTAGAGATTAAAGAAGTGCTACTCTAGTCACTTAGGCTCACATGGTAAATTTGGAATGTCAGAATGTTAAGGAAGTGGTTCAATGACTTTTATATTTTTATATGGCTTCTTTTAAGAATTGTCAGATCACCTAAGTACTTGATTGAACAAACAACAATATTGTGAGAGAAAATACAGACTTTGGTAATTCCAAGTTGAAAAGTGATTGAGGATTTACTTTTTGAATGTAAAATTTTAGGTTAGCTTAACCAATTCATTTTTGCCTGAATTTTCCTTTTTAATACATGCACAAAATGGCAATCTTATATAAATATGTGTTCTATTAAAACTAGAAGAACACACATATTGTGTTTATTTATTTAATTAAATTAATGAATGAATTTATTTTTGAGGCAGGGTCTTGCTCTGTCACCCAGGCTGGAGTGCAGTGGTGTGATCACAGCTCAATGTAGCCTCAACCTCCTGGGCTCAAGTGATCCTCCCACCTCAGCTAATTTTATTTTTTATTTAAAAATTAAAAAAATAATACTTTTTAAAGTATTATCTTATCTGGTAGCATTTTTTTTTCCTTTTTGGTGTAGTGTAAAATAACAGCGTTTCTTTCAACAGATGTCTCAGATTGGATGAAATATTATATCGTTACATGAAATAAAAGCATTATATGAAACAGAGAAATTGTATATTCTTAATTCCATGGGAAAATATGAAAAGGTTGATTTATGCATCCATATGCATGGAAAGTATATGGAGAAAAAAAAACTAGTAGCAATATGGAATAAGACAAAGAGCCAGAATTGGAAGTGAGAGTGTTTCTATTAAATTTTCTATTATATATATTTTTTGCCATGTGCAATTTTTATAACAACAAAATCAGATTATCTTCGCATTCCTACAGAAATTGTTGAACGAGACCCAAGGTTCACAAAAGTATTGATAAGATTGACTAAATGATTCTGTTTATAACAATTTACATAGCATTTCTTACTGTCTCAACACGTTTAGTCTTCAGCTTGTATTTTGGACAAGTTAGAAATGAGGTGTTAATACTTATATGAAATTGCATGAATTGCAATATTCCTTTTCATTCTATGCCCTTTTCTTCTAAGAGTTTCCTCTTCTTCTTGATGTTTCATAATCTTTGACTGTTACAATTTGTCACATATGAATGTTAAACTGAATGGCAGGTGTGACTCACTGTTTATTCACTATTCACTCAAAGAAAGCTGACTTTTTCTCAGCACGATTTTGCCCAAACTCACAATAATGAATACCTTAATTTCAAAAGAGATTATTTACAACAGCCCTGAGTATGCATATAAAACAATTGTTTATTTGAAATAAAATTATTGAAATGAAGGTGTTTATCTATGAACAATTGAAAAAGAATTCTAACTGTCTATATTTGTAAACAGCATCACTTACACCAAAAAAGTGTAATGCAATTGTACTTCCTTGATTGTTACAAAAGTCCTGTGTAGCTAAATATATTTTGTTACCTTCTATCATATTTTTATTTATTAATATGTACTATATTTTAAATATAAAATGATTTTATAAAACTCCAATGTCCCACATCAGTATTATTGCAGCATTATAGCATAAGTTTTGTATGTTTATAAGTAATTATTCCCAATATTTACTCTAAACCTCAACATCATTATACCACATGTTCTTAATGTAAGGTTTGGAGAACTGGAAGACAAAGGAAAAAAGTGAAATTAACTAATGTACATAAGAATAGGCTTTGTTAGCCATTGCAAAGTTGTATACCTGGACATTTTCATCCGCTTTCATCTGTCAGTATACCACGATTTACATTCCTATATGTTAATATACAAATGCACACACTCACACATACACACACAAAATAGCATTAGTTTCTCTGCTTTCTATTGAACAACTAGCAATAAAACCATATTCATATTTTTTACATATTTAAGAAGATTAATCTCAAAAATTATGTATTATATTATTTGATATGGTTAGGGCTCTGAATGATAAAAAAAAATTTTCCAGGAGAAATAAGATAATATAAATGACTACTTTCATGCAACATTGTACTACCTCAAACGAAGTATAACTTTACTTTTAAAAACTTACAATATTTATTTTTAATCTATTTAGCATTGAATTTATAATTATATTGACATATAGGCTCTTAGATGCTCTAAATAAAAATTCAAATTAGCACATATTTATTGAGTTACCTAATAAACAAAAAATACTTTATGTGGCATGGTGGGAAAAACAAATAAAAACGTTTAAAATTTAAAATGGATTTACAAATATGTTCTTGAGTATCATCTGTTGTGGTCTTCTCATAGTTATAAAAATGCATAATAAATCATTAAAATATTCATTTCTTACCCTGTTATTAATAATCCAGAATATTGTGATGGAAGTTAACAAATATGGTTTAATTAGGAAACAAAGTTTTGTCTTCTCTGTGTATGCTGGACCATAGATTGAAACACAGCACTGTTTTTACATAATGCTCAAATATTAATAAAAGCTATATTAATTTTTATAATAAATAAGTTTGTTGATTTAAAGAGAACTTAAGAGAAAAACGAAACTCAAATTAGGTATTATGAACTGCAATATTTAAGTCACATAATTGGAGCCCTGTAATTCAATTATTATCAAATAAAAAATAATAATAAGCAAATGAAATGCTCTTTTCCCTATAACAAGTAGGGCAATTTCTGTGAATCCTAACATCTGGTTATCAGTATTGTCAAGGAAATGTCCATCTGCCTGGGGTCTTAATGTGATTAGACACATCAGCACTCTCTTTCATTTGTGGGTATTTTCATGAGAAAATATGGCTTCTGAAAGCTGTAAAATGCCAGTAACTTTGAATCAATTGATTAGCATCAATACATCTTGAATTTTAATTTTTTATGTAGAAAGCTTTGATTGAATGTCTTCTCCAGGTAGAATTTCTGATAAACTTGTCTTCCTGTCTTCTTGAAAGATGTAAAACTGGCCTGTTTTCTAAAGTAAACAGCCTCCGCAAGTATTGCAAGTCAAAGACTCCATTTGTCAAAAATAAACTTTTCAGATACTGGATTTAAAAACAGTTCTGTGATTAGTGTCATTGAGAGTACTAAACAATGTATTTCAGCTTCTGATTTATTTAAAATTAAAATAAACATAATTTTTAAAGAAAACAATAAAATAATAATCTGTGACTCTTCCATAGTTGGTTATCAAATCAAATATAATTTAAAATGCCTCTGTTATATGCCAATAGATTGTTAAGTAGATTATTTGTTATTCTAAGGATATTTCTTCCTTAAACATTGGTATTAATATAATACTTCCTAATGGTTAATCAGATTTTAAAAATTCATACATTAAATTACAAATTACTTCTAAATTATTATAAAATTACCAAATATCTTACTTAATAGCCTTAAAATGGTGTTTAGATTATATTATAAAAATCTGGGGAGGCTGAGGAGGGCAGATCATGAGGTTAGAAAATTAAGACCAGCCTGACCAACATGGTGAAACCCCGTCTCTACTAAAAATACAAAAAAAAAAAAAGTGGCGGGTGCCTGTAATCCTAGCTACTCAGGAGGCTGAGGCAGGAGAATCGCTTGAACCCGGGAGGCGGAGCTTGCAGTAAGCCGAGATCATGCCATTGCGCTCCAGCCTGGGTAACAGAGCAAGACCCATCTCAAAAAAAAAAAAAAAAAAAAAAAAAAAAAAATCTGTTTGGTTAAAAATATAAATACAGTAAATCTTCAAAATTCTTTAATACTAGTGACAACTTAAAGACATGTCATGTGACCAGCACTAGTTAACTTTGAGTTTAGTGTTTATTTAAAAGAGAAATTTAATGTTGGGAAATCCTGGTCATCTTCAATATGGTAGTTAATGCAGTAGCCACTAAATTTGTTTCTGAAAAAATAAGGTCATTTCAACAACTGTATAGCACATTATATTCAATTGAATATTGGGTTAATTATTTGGCATATGAAATGATAGATTTTGAGGAGAGACCAACTTACTTTCAATAAATGTTAACTAAATCTAGGTTGAATTCTCTTCTGAGTAGCTCTTCATAGCACCCTAAGATAAGCTTAATTGTGCAAAACAACTACATGGGAAATTAGATTTCAAACATTTTCATCAGTACAGTTTTCGAAGGTACTAGAATTCTCTCTAATTGAAGCACTAAACTTCTTGGCATTTTTTTTTTTTTTCTTTTCTGCACTTGTGCTAAGGATATATAATTTCTGCTGATTTAGGTATCTTATGTCAGGGTAGTAAGTATGCAATTAGCTTCAGTTTAAGTGATAGCAGCATGCTATAAATAAGATTCTTAATTGTGTTTGCAAGATTAAAATTCAGCCTCATTGTTTGTTCCCTTTATTTCTTTGGTGGCATTGTGGTATATTCACATTGCTACCTCTAAATGAATGTCAACTTGTTTTACCTCGACTGCAGCCGATCGATACTTCATTAGGCTGAATTGTCTTGTGCCCATGCAACCTTGAAGCTGTGGCTTAATTACCACCCGTATTATGCAGTGGCTCAGGGAGCTGTGCTCAGCTGTGTCAGTTTTGAAAAAAAAATTTTAAAAGCCATGGTGTTACCTATGTCTAGGAAAAATGGCCACTTGATATAAAAATCATAATATTTGATAAATTAAGCTTTAATGATATTTTAAAAATTTATCAAAACTCACAATATAATGTTTATATTTTGCAACTTTTATTATTTTATACAACTCTTTGAATGGAAATATAATTTTCATGATCAAGCCATTGTGCAGTAAAGATAATTTAAAACTAATGGCAAAATTGCATTCATATGAAAGAGAAGAGAGGGGAAAGTGCAGTCAAATGGCAATCATGACAAATGACATCTCTTGTCCAAGAGTCATTTTTCCTCACTAGACTGATTTGTCATCCTCACTTTTGACATTTTTCATCCTGCTATGAAATCACACTGACAGAATAAGATATTTCTAGATTTAACAGCAGGCCACAGAAGATGGTTTTGTGCCTCCATTTATGTTTTGGTTGGCTGTTTCAATTTTGATTTTTCAAGTTGGTAAAATCTGGACATACAAAACTTTAGGTCAAATGAAATATTATTTGATTTCATGGAAATGCTATTTTAAAATAAAATGTAAAATGATATGTAATATTACTTAATTAAAAATACTTCTCTCTACAACTCACATTTAAAATGCAGTAAAATACCAAAAGTTTTGTTTGGCATATCACGTAATAAATCATTTAGCAGTTCCAGCAATATATGCTGATGTCCTGAATTTGGAATAGTCCTATCGAAAAATAGTCAAAACAAGGAGACTGTTCATCAATGTACCAAGCCATGAAATTTAGATGGCAATTTGGCCTTGGAATTGTTATTAGTTTTCTAAGGCTTTTATAACAAAGTCCAGTTGCCCACTGAACAGTACAGGTTTGAACTGTGGGGAGTTCACTTGTATGTGGATTTTCTTTCGCCTCTGCTCTCCCTGAGACAGCAAGACCAACACTCCCTCTTCCTCCTCCTCAGCCTACTGAATGTGAAGACAACAAGGGTGAAGACCTTTTTAATGACCCATCTCCACTTAGTAAATATATTTTGTCTTCCTTGTGATTCTCTTAATAACATTGCCTTTGCTCTAGTTTAATTTATTGTAAGAATATATTATATAATACGTGTAACATACAAAATATGTATTCATTGACTGCTTTTGTCATCAGTAAGGTTTCTGGTCAACAGTAGGCTATGAGTAGTTAAGTTTTGGGGGAGTCAAAACTTATAGAGAGATTTTTGGCTATGTGGGAGGGGAGGGTCAATACCCCTAATCCCTGCATTGCTCAAGGGTCACCTATACCACAAAATGACGGCTTACCATAACAGAAAGGTTTTATCTTATGGTCGTAGAGGATAGAAGTCTGAAATATCAACAAAGATATGCTCCCTCTGAAACCTGTGGAAAGCTTTCTTGTCTCTTCCTAGCTTCTGGTGAGTTGCCAGCAGTCTTTGGCATTCCTTGCTTTGCAGTTGCATAACTCCAGTGTCTTCACAGTCTACAGACAATTTTAGGCTCAGGACAACCTCCTAAATTGAAGATGAGGCTTCCTTCCTTCCTTCCTTCCTTCCTTCCTTCCTTCCTTCCTTCCTTCCTTCCTTCCTCCCTCCCTTCCTTCCTTCCTTCCTCCCTTCCTTCCTTCCTTCCTTCCTCCCTTCCAGAAGCATTCACTGAAAAACTATATGCCAGAAAACTAAGATAATATTTAGTAACGTGAATAAATAACAACTTCCTCTCAAGTATATCACAGTTTCATTTAGAGGTGGGAAGTAGAGAGCAAACAGTCATGTAATCTAAAAAGGTTCTCTAAGACATAATTCTGAATGTCTAGTGGGCATACAAATCACTTGAGAATCTTGCTGAAATGAAAATTTTGAGACAGAAAATCTGTATTGGAGGCCTGGATTCTGCATTTAAAATAATACAGATGCCAATACTACTGTTCTAGAGCACACATTTAAGTAGTAAACCTCTAAGAGGCTTGAATGGAGGAGGAAGGATCAACTGCAACTAAAAAGCCAGAAAGCTATTGAAGAAGATGGTTACATGTGATCTATATATTAAACAACCAGGAGTAGGTTGTCTTATACAGAACAGGGGCAGGGGCAATGGCATTGCAAAACGCAAAGATATGTGCTAATAGAATGACCTGAATTGCAGTGTGTTGAAAGTGAGGAGTCCAGAGTGAGTGGGAAGAGGATGATATATTAATAGATGTTTGTAGCTTTCCAGGCCAGGTTAAAGAGCATAAACTTAACCCTAGTCAGTGGAGAACTACAGCTGTGTTAAGCACAGTGGCCTTGTATCAAGGGAAGACCTATCAGTTGAACTTTGCTGACAAATATTCATGGAGTGCCTGCTAGGTACCAAGTACTGTTCTATTCATTCATGAAGCACCTAGTAAAAAAAATAATAATAAAGTCTCTGTTATTCCCAGTCTTGCATGCTAGTGGGAAGACAGTTTTATGAAAGCAAATAATCTTAATCAGGAACAAATTAGACAAGTAAAGCCTTCTCCCTATCCAATTTAACCAAGTGATTACTCATTCCTATTATGGTAGAAGATGAAAAGTTGAAGACGCAGTTATCTGAAAAAGACAACTCTACATCTGTGGATGCCGCATACACCTAAAGCTTGAAAACCAGAAAGTTAAGTAAAAGTCTGCACATGAGTGGTTAGACTCTTTTTCCCATCCCACTGGGTTCTATTCTCCGATTCAGCTTTGAGAACAGTAGCAGTCAGACCACATGTGAGAATAATCTTTCTTCTTTGGGAAACTAATGAGATCAAAGAAAAAGAAGAAACCCATAAACACCTACACAGGTTGCTCTATAGAGAGGACCTCCAAAGAAGCTGCCATCCCCACACACAAAATAGTACTTTTTTCCAACTATTTCATTCCTTTCTTTTAAATACAGCTAAGTAAGGCTGAAAGAAATTTTATAAAATCAAAGGCAGAAATTGTTAACAAAGAAACAGAGGAAATTAGATCAAAGAGAAAACAAGGTAAGATGGAAAACAAAACAATCACAACAACCAACATCCATGTCATGAGAGACTTGGGAGAAAAAAGTATTTCTCATTGTCAATAGAATGCTTGGAAGTTAAAATGCAATGATTTTCCAGAAAATAGGACAAAATGGCAAAGAGAGGAAAAATATTATAGGAAAGATAAGGAAGAATCTTGAAGGAATGTCAGAAACTGCATACAAAATGCAGAGGAGGAAAATTATCAGATATAATTTCACAAACATTTTTCCAGAAGAAATAGACATCGTCTATAGATGGAGGAAGCCCATAAAATGTCCAGAGCGGTGGAAGGAAAACAACTCACATCAACTCGCATATTTTTCTTTTAGAATTTCAAAATAATGGGGGCCAAACAAGAGCCAGAATGTCTCTAGAGAAAAAAACAAATACACAACCACATATCAATTGAGCCAAGAATCTGCTAGCATTAACATTTTTAATAACGTTATAATAAGCTAGAAGAAAATGGAATACTAGCTCCTAAATTCTGAAGGAAAATTATGTCTGACTTGGAATTCAAGTTTTAGACAAACTGCCATTCAATGTGAACAAAGACATTTTTGGAATGGCAAGGTATTAATACCTCTTCTCGACGTTGCCTTATTTCTTAGACAACTCTTGGAAGGCAGGCCCTAACAAAGCAAGGTGAAAACTAAAAGCTGGCTAGGCACGGTGGTTCGCATCTATAATCTCAGCACTTTGGGAGGCTGGGGCAGGCGGATCACCTGAAGTCAGGAGTTTGAGACCAACCTGGTCAACATGGCGAAGACCCATCTTTGCTAAAAATACAAAAATTAGCTGGATGTGGCCGCACATGCCTGTAATTCCAGCTACTTGGTAGGCTGAGGTAGGAGAATCGCTTGAACCCTGTAGGCAGAGGTTGTGGTGACCCGAGATCATAACACTGCACTCCAGCCCGGGAGACAGAGCAAGACTCCATCTTTTCTTTTCTTTTCTTTTTTTCTTTTTCTTTCTTTTTTTTAAAAAAACTAAAAGCTGAGGATCAGTTGAGGTTTGGGAATCAGGGAATCTGACATTGGATGGAGCAAGGGTATTCCCAGAATAATGCTGAAGGAAATTTAAAAAGTTACCACGGAGCACAGGCAGAGTTCTGATGGGAGCTAGAAGAAAGTAGAATCCAAGGGTGAGGTGTCCACAAAAAAACAAAACAGACAAATTCATCTGTACACGTCAATAAGAAATGTACACTTCTGGTGAAGTTGTGGATAAATTAGTCATAGATTCTCAGGATATTAAGCAAATGAAAAGACAAAGGAATCAACTCCAGGGCAAATAAGATTATTATAGAAAGTTGAATATAACCAACAGGTACAAAGTTATATTTAAATAGGAGGAATTTAGTTCTATTGCACAGTAGGGTGACTATAGTTTACAATAATGTATTGTACAATTAAAAATAGCTAGAAGAGAGGATTCTGAATCTTATTGCTACAAAGATATGATAAATGTTTGAGGTGATATATCTGCTAATTACTCTGATTTGACTATTACACAATGTATCAAAACATCACATTATATCCCATAAATATGTACAATTGTTGCATCAGTAAAAAAAAAAATTAAAAATGTGTATAATCATTGACTACTACATGGCTGATCTCTGCATGTTATATACATAATTATAATAACAGAAACAGATTGATTTCAACCAAATGTGTGAAAATAAGAGAAGAGTGTAGGAAGTAAGACAGCTAACTCCTGATTTTCAATTTTAAGAAATTAAATAACCTCTAAAGAAAAAAATAATAAGTAACAACTGTATTAGCAAACTATTTAGAAGCATGAAGTTAAACATCAAAGCAAACAGAAAACAATGGAAAGTTGCTGATGCTGAGTAATGCAGGTGCTTTTTACTGTAAGTCATTCGAAATGTGAAGTTATGTGCATTTACTACTTTGAAAATAATAATAGTAGAATATTTTAAAAGTCGAAAGTATAATAAAAAGGGAGATATGCTAGAGTCCTTCGAGCTGGGAAGGAGGAAAGACTTCACCATTTCGATCAGGTAAGCAGAATAGCTTTCTTTAAGGGACATGGCCCTTGATCCAACATAAAAGATGAGAAGAACCAAGTCTGTCAAAGCTGAGAAATGGCTTGGTGTCATGGCCCATGCCTGTAGTTCCAGCTACTTGAGAGGCAATCACTTGAGCCAAGGAGTTTGAGATCATCATAGGCAACATAGCAAGACCCTGTGTCCAAAAAAAAAAAAAAAAAAAAAAAAAAAGAATAAGAAAGAAAGATAAAAATTGATTAATTTTAAAAGAAAGAAAGATACTGAAGACAAAAATTGATTGATTTTAAAAGAAAGACAGATACTGAAGTTTGTAATACCAGCTAAATGCAGAGACCATGGCCAGAAAGAGATTGTGTTGTAGGTGGACAAAAAAACAATGCCCAAGTGAAGCTCACTAAGGAGGAGGAAGAGCAATTCTAGATGAGTTTATAAATGAAGATGGGGGCAAGGCCATTTGGGGCATCGTGGCTCATTTTGAAGAATTTTATCTGAAAAGCACAAGGAAGCTATCAAAGGACTTAAAGCTAACTAGGTGATAAACCAGATTTTTTTTTTTAAGAAGAAAGATTCTGGAAGCAGGAAGAGGAAGCTCTTGTTTTAGGTCAGAGAGGATGGTGCCGAGACCAGACCAAATGGGTGTAAATGTAGATGAGTAGTCAGATTCCAGTTCTATTTTGGAGGCTGGGATTTCTGATGAAATTGCAGAGGAAGCACAATTGGGAAAAAAAAAAAAAAAAAAAAAAAAGATGAGGGCGATGTAAATGACAAGTTGATGGGTGCTGACGAGTTGATGGGTGCAGCACAGCAACATGGCACAAGTATACATATGTAACAAACCTGCACGTTATGCACATGTACCCTAGAACTTAAAGTATAATAATAATAGTAAAAAAAAGAAACAAAAAAAAAAAAAAAAAAAAAAGATGAGGGCTAAAACTGAGGGCATTGTAGGAACAGCAAGACTGTCCAGATTCAAAAGACAGTTTGGAAAGAGAATTTATAGGACCTGGTGACTAATATGATACTGAGAATAAATGGAAAAGTAGTGGGTGACACAGGTTTCTAACAAGGGGTCCTGGCAGGAGTAAGGCTTTTGTCTTTTCTTGAAATATTGGAAATTTGAAAGGCATGTTCTTAATGTCAGTTATCTCACTAGGCATATTTTGATACCAGTAAGCGCTGAAATCACACAGTGATTTTGGAATCATTCTACAGCTTTTAAATGAGATTTGTCAGAAATGGTCCAGGTTGTTAAAGTATTATTTAGTATTTGGACAGTTATTCTTTTTGTCCCTCAGGCTCAGGAAATAAAAATCCATATTTTGCCAGCAGTGGTGACTCACGCCTGTGATCCCAGAACATTGGAAGGCCAAAGCGGGCAAACCACCTGAGGCCAGGAGTTCGAGACCAGCCCGGCCAACATGGTGAGACCCCCATCTCTACTAAAACAATATGCAAAAATTAGCTGGGCCCAGTGGCATGCTCCTGTAGTCCTAGCTACTCGGGAGGCTGAGGCAGGAGAATCGCTTGAACCTGGGAGATAGAGGTTGCAGTGAGCTAAGATCACGCTGTTGCACTCCAGCCCCTGTGACAGAGTGAAGGTTCCATCTGGGAAAAAAAAAAAAAAAACCTTAAAAATTTTTTTTTCTTCACTCACGTATTCCAGTTGTGTACACTTTCTTAGTAATTTTTCTCTAAATCCCTAACTTTTTTTACTCAGTTCTCTGTTTCAGTCTACTTGTCCCAACACATTGCAAGATTTTCCTCTCTGGTTCTTATATTCTCTTTCTTCATTTTCCTCTTTAATGGGGACTATCTGTAGTAGACAATTTACTTTACTGTTGAATCAACCATTGTTTCACTATTGTATGCTCGTACAGAAGGCTATAATTGTTCATTAAGTTCTTGATGGTGAGTTTTAAGTAAAACACTTTTCTCTGTCACCTTGAAAAGTGTTCTTGGAAAATTGCCTCTGTGTGTAGGTATGCGTGTTTTAATTTGTCTATTTTGATTGTCTGTTATATTTCTTAGACACTGTTTGTAGGGTACACAAAGGCCTGTATTGGTTAGGTATCATTGCTCTTATGCGGTGTGTCCTAAAGAGAAAAGCTAGAGATTTTCAGCTCTAAAATTCTGTTTCTCTCATGTGAACAATTTCCCTTTCTAAAACACTCTTCCACTTCTTTTTCACCAAATTGTAACACTTTGAGAGATAGTGGACGTTAAAAGTAAAATTTAGGTCCTCTGAAAATCAAACACTTAACTGACTGGAGCACCCAGCTGCTTCATTCAATTGTTTGTTTATTGCATCATTTCTTTGTACACGGATTTCTTGTGTACTTGCTCCGTGCCAGACGCTGAGTTACCGTCTGAATATACGACAATGTGTTACGTGGTTTCTGCCTTGGGACACTATCCCTATTTTATTCTTAATCCTTTTTTACCTTTGAGTATTTAGGATTTAGGGTATAAAATGACTTACTTGGTTTGTCTTTTAAATTATGTTTGCAAGTTTCTCTTTCTGTTATGTGATGATTTGGCATCTGACAATTATGTGACTTTATCATCATGTCAAGTGGTTTTATTAACATAAACACAGGTTATATTTACACTGTAATTCTGTTAGATTATGAATTCTTAAAAAACAAATCCATGCCATTTAACCATTCATAGTTTGCAGAATGGCCTGTGGTTGTGGATTTGTTATTTGCATACTGATTTTGATTTTATTTTTCTTCATCCTCTATGGCTCCATAGTTGCTATTGTTAACATTTGACTGTAGCATAAATATGTCATACATAATATATAAATATAAAACATATAAAAGTACTACCTTTTCCTAAAAACTCTTTTTAGTGTCACTTTATGCAGCATCAAATAATTCTCTGAGCATGTAGCTTATACTACTTTTAGAATAAATGTTCTAAAATTAGAAAAAAGCAATTGGTTTTTATTTAACTTCCATAGAGTCCAATAAGAATAGAACAGAAATAACTTGATAATAATTTCTTATAAGTATCATTTGTATCTTTAAGAAATACTTTGCTTATAAGTATTGATTTCTTTGAATAGCTTCTGAATTTCTTTTTGCTATGCTGTAGAAACTTCAGTTGAAACATTATTATATTTCACTGGCTTAAATAATATATTTTTGAATAATATTAATTATTAGGTGAAAGTTACCAGTGATTATATGGAGAAAATACTATAATTAATTCATATATTTATTATTTTATTAATGTTTATTGACATTATTTGTCTTATTAGTGCCTAAAGAGTAAACAAATTACTTTAAAATTTATTTTGTAATGGAATCATAAAAAAAAAATTTCTTTTTCAAGTGTTCTTATCCAGGCAGGCGCATATAGTGTTTCAGAGGCTTGCTGAAATATCTTGCAGTGGGTGGAGAAAGAATGATTATTGAATCTATATGGCAAAGAGTTGAGTTTTTAAGTTGAGTGTTAAATCCACAGCTTATAACAATGATTTTATCAGAAATAATCTGAGTTATGTGTGCTTAGAGGAATAAGGAATAGAACTGGTGGAATTTAACTAGGCCGTGAAGATCCACTCGTAATTCTCTCACAGCAACATGTGTTTTGGAGAAATCCTAGATTCACTGAAGCTGGACATGGGTGAGGAAAGATATAATAAGAATGACAGCGTTTCAGGTTATTGAAACTATGTTGGTGCTTGTAAAAAGTTTCAAGAAACACAGCTGCTTTATGCATTGCTGTGTCACTAGTACCTTACATATAGTAGGTGTTTGATGAACACTATTTAAATGAATATATAAAGAACTTTCAGAAGGCTCATTTACTGTCAGCCCCTCTTCTTACCCTCTACTATTAGATTAAGATACTTAGAGGATCAAACTACATAAGCACTGTTATATACCATTCTAAACCTCAATTCTAAACTAATGCCAAAATTAAAATATGAAACATAAAACTTACATTTATACTAAAGTTCAAAAAAGAACATTTATGTTTCTCATAGAAAAATTCTAGATAAGATAATCAAAGCTTATATTTTAGAGAAATTGGTATGTCCATTACTGGTTGTTGTTCTTATCTTGCTGTCTGTAATTTGGAGTCCTCTGAATTTTGGAAGTAATGCTTGCTTTCAAAGTTGTGTTTTACAGTTTAAAATTAAAAGATTTTTTTATTCTAAAATATTTTTAATTTTCATATAAAATTATTTTAATATAAACTTTAGAAGTTTCTTGTATTATTTAAAGCACTATAAAACATTTTGAACTTTATTTATTTATTTATTTATTTATTTATTTATTTATTTATTTTGAGATGGAGTCTCACTCTGTCACTCAGGCTAGAGAGTGCAGTGGTTCAATCTTGGCTCACTGCAAGCTCCATCTCCCGGGTTCCAGCAATTTCTTGCCTCAGTCTCCTGAGTAGCTGGGATTACAAGCATGTGCTGTCATGCTGAGCTAAGTTTTGTATTTTCAATAGAGACCGGGTTTCATCATGTTGGCCACTCTGGTCTTGAACTCTTGACCTCAAATGGTCTGCCTGCCTCAGCCTTCCAAAGTGCTGGGATTACAGGTGTGAGCCACCGTGCCTGGCCCATTTTCAACTTTTCTTTTACATGTTTCAAATGATCTTTTCAAATGACTGGACAAAACCCCAGAAACCAACTATAGCATATAGATAAGTAAGGATGACTTTTTAGTTTCAGAAAAATGAATTGGCCTACAAAAGACAATGAGAAACAATGAAATTATTACATGAGAGATGTATGCATTTATATTGGTTGCCTGCATGCTGTCCTCCATGAAACTTCTTTCAAAGAGAAGGAAATGTAGATACTAGGAGCAGGTGGCATCACCAGATACTTTTAGGAGACGGCTCACGTGGTGTCTTGGCCTTTATGTTATAGTAGGTAAAGAAACTGTAGTGGAGGGAATAAGTTGAGAGAAGGAAAACAAAGAAAAGTAAATCAATACCATATTTTTTCAGAGTTTCAGTGATAAATTTATGGAGATAAATATACAAGTTCAGAAGAAATCAAAGCACTTCCAACTGGTTTTCAAATTAGAATTCATCATGAAGCCCAGTTTCTCAGAAACGCTTCTGAAATGAGAAAAATCTGACAAAATTATTCATTTTATAGTACAGAATGGATAAACCATGGATCATCTGTGCCTATATCAAATGGTGTATATATTACATTGTCTATATACTATAAGAACACAAAATATAAATTGATATGAGAGTGTTTTGAAAATTGACTAACCATGTTAATGGATCTCTGAACTCTTAATTATTACTACATTTAACTATTTACCCTATATTATTATATTTGGGCAAAGTAAGTACAAAGCAGTAGAACTGGCTGTCAGAATTCTAACATTTTATAGTCTGTCACAACTGCTCTCAGGAAAGCAATACAGGATTTTGACAATATGACTTAAATTTACCTGCCATTTTCCCCATCAGTGTCACACATGTGAAAGTCAAGGAAGCCCAGGAATGCCAGGGGGGTTATACAACTCAAATATATGAAGATTAAAATGATGAGGAAACTAATATGATTTCCATGTGAAAGAGTAAGTGGGATAACGTGAAAAATTTAAAAATCCGAAATGTTGAGGATGAGAGTACAAGTTGAGTTTCATTTATCCGAAATGCCTGGACTCAGAAGTCTTTCAAATTATTGATTTTTTCCTTCAAATTCTGGAATATTTGCATATACATAATGAGATATCCTGGAGGTGGGACCAAAGTCTGAACACAAACTTTATTAGTGTTTTACATGCAAGTCATACACATAGCCTGAAGGTAAAAACTGTATAATATTTTAAAGTAATTTGGTGCATGATACAAAGTTTGTGTACTTTATACCACCAGAAAGCAACGGTGTCACTATCTCAGGGCCCCATGTGGACAATGTGTGTTTATTTGACATCACCATCATTGTTGACTCTAAATTTACATACTACTCATAAGAAATCATTTTCTTGTGCTTATTCACACAAAATTACTTAACAGTGAAAAATAGGACACACCATTAAAACAGTGAAGACATAATGTGTTTAGGGTAACCAGGCAGCACAGTAACATGACCAGAATACCTGGATCAGCTGTTAAACAGCAGCAACAAAAAATGGCAGGCTTTCAGTCTCTACCTATGGCACTGTGCTTTGATGAAAAGGTTACCATACACTGGATTTTAACTTTTAGGTGAGAAGACACATAGAAGCAATTAAAGGACCAAAAAGTGGTTCTTCTAGCAATGGGGAGGCATTCTGAATAGCTGTGAGTTGTGCACCTGTGTTTCCACCAGGACCCTGCCACATGCGATTAGGTGTGGAATTTTCCATTTGTGGTATCATGCCAGCACTTGAACATTTTCAAATTTTAAATCATTTCAGATTTCAAATGTTTGGATGAGAGATGGTCAACCTGTATACAATATTGGAGAAAAAACTAAAATTAGATTATAGATTATTAATAATGACGTTTTATTATATTTAAACCTGCTTATAAGCCTTTAGTGTCAATTAAGATGATGTAAAAATCCACTTTAAATTGAAAAGATGTACAAGATTGGTGATTTCTATTATGAAAAGTATCTGTTGTAAAATTGTATGTGATACTTATAATCCTATTTAATCACATACACCTGATAGTTATTTATAATACGTGAAATATATGCCAAACTATACCTTATTATTTCAATGACACATATTAGCCATAATTCAAATGGACAGACATCACCTCAAGTCTCATAGAAATAAGGATTTTGCATATGTACACAGGTTGCATAAAGATACATATGTACACAGGTTAAACATTTTTGCAAAGCACTTTTGCATAGAAACAATTATCTAGCACTTTGTAAATACTATTGCATCATTTTACTTTATATGCATTGCTTTTATTTTTTTGCCTAGCATTTATGAAATGGCACATATTTTAAAGCAAGGAAATAACTATTTGCGTAAACTAAAACTCAAAACACACACTTAATATTTAACATAAATATGAATTTAATATTAATAGAAAAGTAGTAACAAGTTATCATTAAAAATTTTTAAACTAATACCGATGCTTAAATAAGTATTGTCAAATTTCCTCAACCTGCTTTGCATGCTGAAAAGCACTAATTCCCTTGAGAAGCCTGTAACTAATTTACCCAACAAATATTTTTTTATCAATTCACAAACAATTTGTGTTTACATATTTTAAACTTGTCTTTAATAGTTTAAAAGCTTACAAATTTGATGGTGAACACAGAAACATTTGTCTTTTTAAAAAGAACACTTTACCTCTTTAATAGCTGGAGTGTCACGTTGTTTAGAGATAAACATAACAATTTTAATTTTTCCATAGAGCAATTTTTATACTAGGTTCACAAGTTCCATGGCATTATATTTTTATAATATTCCAAAGTTGTAACTTAAAATAGTTTTTAACAGAGGAAAAGATAAATATTTTAGATTATAAAATATAGCATCTAACTGCAAAGTTGGAAATCACCCCTAAGCTGATTTATGAAAAACATAAGTTTATCTTGAGGTGCAGTCTATTATGCAGGGCTAGGCATAGTGAGAAAAGATGTTCATCAATGGACATTGTATGAGACTTTGTTAGCGTTTTAATATTTTGGAACATCAGATGTAAAGTAACTTTAATGGGTTTTTCTAGCAGATTTTTGCTTGTAAACTGTGTACTTGGCTTTAAAATGATTATTTAGGCATTAATGAATGCTTACAAACAGCGAATTCCTTTTCTCCTTTGCAATTCCAAAAACACATGGATGTTTAATGAATGTCTAGATTGTAACCCACATTTTTCCACATATAGAAAAGGATATCAGATAGTGATCTCAGATAGTGTTCCATTGTTTTCATATACTGTGGAAAAAATACGACTTAAACTCAGTAATTTGTAATTATAAATCTCACTTCCAAATGAAAATGTTTTAGTTTTATTTTCAGTTTTTCAGTTGTATAGATAAAATGTGGTCTTTTATTCATAACAACTTATATTTTATATTTTAGAATTCACTAAAATTCAATATAACAAAATTCAATTTAGAAAAATTCAATCTTCTTGCATTCTTTTAATTATTCATTTTAAACAGGTTTTGTAATCCAGGTTAGCTAAACTCATTTGATACATAGTTACTTAGCTCCTATTTTATTAAAGGTATGCAGAAAAACAATTGCTAACTGGAAAGTTTACTAATTCTTTAAAAAATTATATTAGCTAAAATAAATTAGAAAGTTTCATCACTCAATTCAAAAGAAGAAAACCACATTAACGGAATCTATGAGTTTTTCACTTATTTTAGAATCAAAATACATTTGCGATTATGACCTAATACTTAAAATGATACTGAAACATATTAGCATTGAAATATTCTCAGAGCAAAGCCTGTGAATAATGTTGTGATTTCAGGTATAAGAAGAATATGATATGACACAGACCATCTGAGGCCAACCTGTCTTGACTCATCCTTGCCAAAAAAAAAGAAAGTCAGGAAAAGACAGAAGCTGCTTTTAAAAACCTTTTTAGTCACAATTTACCCTTTCGCTAAGCTCATCTTTTAAAATAATAGTTTCTACATCTTGTTTTTGTTTTTATGTCATCTCATCATTTTATATTGCATAGCTTTGTCTACCTGCTTTTGACAAGAAAACAATTGAGAGGGATCATTGATGGATTTACTCATATACAAATAGTACTAATGATTTGTATTTGAAAAACACTTCGAATTAGTCACAAAACTTAAATGTCATTATCCTTTAAAAAAGAATGGAGACAAAAGGCATGAGATGTTCTAACTGATAATTACAATTACTTTAAACTTTGTGTATGGACAGGAACAGGAAAAAATATAAAACATAAAAGCAGATGCAAGTTTGGTAGAAGCTTGGGTAAAGTTTGTGCTTCATTTATTATATTTATATAATAATACATCTTACCAACATTAAAACAAACAAACAGGCTGGGCGTGGTGACTCACCCCTGTAATCCAACCACTTTGGGAGGCCGAGGTGGATGGATCTTTTGAGGCCAGGAGTTCAAAACCAACCTGGCCAACATGGTGAAACCCTGTCTCTTCTAAAAATGCAAAAACTATTCAGGTGTGGTGCATCTGTAATCCCAGCTACTTAGGAGGCTGAGGCAGGAAACTCACTTGAACCCAGGAGGCAGAGGCTGCAGTGAGCTGAGATCGTGCCACTGTACTCCAGCCTGGGTGACAGAGTGAAACTCTGTCTTGAAACAAAAACAACAACAAACAAACACAACTTCAGTTTTATTATTGTCAAACATTTAAACTCTAACAATTCATAAAGACTTGTCTTTTACATTTTCCTTATAATTTTAGTACGGTACGTTTCACGTACTACAAAATTAATCAATTTTATGTGTGTAGTTCAGTGGCTTTTAGTATAGTCAGAGTTGTGCAACCATCCCCATAATCTAATTTTAGAACACTTTCATCACCCTAAAAGAAAATTCTATAGGCATTAGGAGTCATTCTCCATTCCCACTCTTCTTTACCATTTTCCCATGACAATAACTGATCTATTTTCTGTAGATTTGCAATTGAAAAAAATTAGAAATTTCACTTATAAAGGGAATCATATGTTTTTGTTGTTGTTGTTGTTGTTGTTGACTGTCTTTTTTACTTAGCTTAATGCCTTAAAACTTTATCTATGTTGTAGCATGTAGCAGTACTTCTTTATTTTTGTTACTAAATAATATGTCATTGTATTAATATACTATACATTGTTTTTCCATTCACCAGTTGAGAAAGCATGGATTATCTCTACTTTTTGACTAAAATGAACAATGCTGCTATGAAAATTCATGCACAAGTTTTCCATAGACATATGCTTCCATTTCTCTTGGGCACTTGGAGTGAAATTGCTGAGTCATATGTAACTCTGTATTTAACATTTTGATGGACTAAAAAACCCTTTTCCAAAGCAGTAGCACCATTTTCTATTCCTACCAACAATGTATGTGGGCTCCAATTTCTCTGCTTTGTACACACTTGTTATTATCTGTCTTTTTTATTTTATCGTTCTTAGTATGTGGGAAATGGCATTTCATTGTGGTTTTGATTTGCATTGCATGATGACTAATGACTTAGGCATCCTTTCATGTATTTATTGATAATTTGTGTACCTTTGTTAGATAAAGTATAAATTCAAATTCTTTGCCTATTTTTAATTGGGTTATTTGTCTTTCCATTGTTGAGTTGGAAACGTTCTTTACACATTCTGCATGCTAATCCTCTCTCAGATGAATGATTGACAGATATTTTTTCCCATTTTGTGGGCTGTATTTCACTTTATTATTTTATTTGCCAGACAAACATCTTTAATTTTAACAAAGTCTACCTGAATGTTTAGATATTAGGATCATAGTTTAAATTGGAATGATATTTTCTGACAAATAACCTAAGATTTTAAATAATTTTCTCTAAGAATTCTTTCATAGGAATTTAATTACAAATGTTAGGCCTTTGCAGACACTTCTAAATTGTACCCTCATAACTAATATTTTCTTCAGATTAGGAGACTTGTATTCAGAATCTAATAAAAGCCACAAAAATAAATTCCTGAAAAAAATGCATGCATAATCGTGCATACAAAATGGTGCCTATGTTATGACACCCCCTAATAAGAGTTTTTAGAATGGAAGATGAAACTCTGACTGCATGGAAGCTATTGCTGCCAGATCCCATCTTCTTCTCCAAAGACAATGAAATCAATTTTGAAAAGCTTCCAGATCATTGAATAGATATATTCTGCTGAATTGCAGAGAAAGTACTTTATGCAGTGAAAATTTAGCTACTTTTGCCATAGGTGCCTTGCCTTTTAATTGTACTTCTTGTTTACACTTTCGTTTTGATTCCCTGACACTTCTGCATAATTACATTAATGCCTTTGTTTCATATAGAACTAAACGTCTTGCCATCTCAATGCCAAAAATTTGAGATTCTTTGTCTAGAGAATGTTTGTCAAAATGAGATTGGACCCTGGTAATACTTTATTGCCAGTGCATTTTGCTGTGCCTCTTAGATTTAAAAATATTTTTTTCTTGAAAAGAACAGTATACAAATATCAGGTTAATGGAAATTCACATCACTGGGGACCATCAAGATCAATAAAGAAGGAGAGTGACAAAAGCAAAGGCCTTGGGAATCACAGTTTACCTTGGCAATAATTGCAAAGTGTTGATAGAATGATCATGATGAACTGAAATAATCATTGACATAAAAGTGAAAACTATCAATCAAATGTTAGTGAGTTAGCAAGTTATTTATCGAGTTCCTGTGTTGTCACTGTTCTCACAGGTAATTTTCCTTGATGATAGAATCTTACAACTCTCTGAAATGTATAGACAAATCCAAATTCTCAAGCACCATAATAATATAAACCTGCTTGTTATTAGGGCTTTGCATTATAAATACAGATATTTGCAGTTTGAATTTTCTCACTTTATTTAATCTTATTCTGGGGCCATACTTGAATGATTAATTGAGAAACAGAGGCAGAAGACTGTAGAATTAATGAAGACAAGAACCTCAAGAATATATATATATAATATGTATGTATATACACACATATATATATTTAAAGGCTTTCAAGAATTTTTATTTTGTAATCTCTGTGATGTAAGTTTTTAAACTTGAGAAGAAAGACTCAGTGAACTTGAAAACAGGTCCATGTAAAGCATAGAATGTAACAAACTCAACAGAATCTGAATGACCCCTGAAACCGTATGGGTTATGCTAGCATAATTGGAGCTCCAGAGGGGAAGGGGAGAAGAAATAGGAAGGAATATAGGCCTATTTCTTTAAAAAATTTGCTAATACCAACCCCTATTTCCAAGCAGCACAAAGCATACTAACAGGATAAACACAAAGAAAAATACACCTAAGGACATCATACTCAAACAGCTGGCAACCAAAAATAAGGAGAATATATTAAATACAGCCAGAAAGAAAACACACATTATATGCTGGGGAAAAGATGATACGAATGAAGGCTGACTTCTCAGAAGAGACCAGAGACAACAGAATATTGTTTAAAATACTGAAAGAAAAAAAATCAACCTTTAAATATGTAGCCAATAAAAAAACTGAGTGAATGTATTGCAAGCAGACATGTAATATGAAAAATGCTATACTAGGAAAAGTTCTTCAAGCTGGAAGAGAATGGTAGCAAATGGAAACTGACAATCACCCTCAAAGACCTAAAGACAGAAATACTGACTCATCCCAGCCATCTCATTACTGTATATATAGCCAAAGGAATATAAATCGTTCCATTATAAAGACACATGCACGCGTATGTTCACTGAAGCACTAGTCACAATAGCAAAGACATGGAATCCACCTAAAGGCCCATTAAAATAGATTGAATAAAGAAAATATGGTACATATACACTATGGAATACTATGCAGCCATAAAAAAGAATGAGATCATGTACTTTGCAGTGACAGTGATGGAGCTGGAGGCCATTATCCTTAGCAAACTTATGGAGAAACAGAAAACCAAAGACTGAATGTTCTCACTTATAAGTGAATGATGAAAACACATGGACACATAGAGGGGAACAATACACATTAAATGATGAAAACACATGGACACATAGAGGGGAACAATACACACCGGGGCCTATAGGGATGGCGGGTGGAAGGAGGGAGTGGATCAGGAAAAATAACTAATGGGTACTAGGCTTGATATTTGGATACTAGGCTTAGTATTTGGCTGATGAAATAATCTGTACAATTAACCCCCATGACACAAGTTTACTTATGTAACAAACCTGCATATGACTTAAAATTTTTAAAAAAATTTTAAAAAGGGAAAAATCACATGAAGGAAAGAGTAGCATCAAAAATTAAAAATATGTGAGTAAATATAAAAAGCTGTTATTTTCTCTTAAATATATATATTTCTTAAAATTGAATTAACTGTTAATAGCATAAATATTAACAACACATTGTAAGGGTTATAACAAATGTAGAAGTGAAATATATGATAACAATTGACAAAAGATGAAGTAAATAGACCTATTCTCTTATAAGTTTCATATATTACATGTGACTTAATAAAATATTAATTCTAAGTAGTCTGCCGTATGTTGTTAGCATATTTAAAGTCATTAAGAAAACAATGCAACTAAGAAGTATAGCTAAAAACACACAAAAAAAGATTTAATAAGCTACTAACAAGTAAAAGTTAAGAAAAGAATAAGAGAACAAATAAATAGAACAAATTTAAAAACAAATATCAGGTTAGTGGATTTACATTCAATCACATTAATAGTTATAGTAAATGTGAATGAATGATACACTCAGGCTAAAAACAGATTGTGTCAGACTGGATAAAAGAGCAGCCTCAAATTATATACTGTCTTAAAAAGACTCATGTTAAATATAAAAACAAATCTAGACTAAATTTAAAAGATGGAAAACAATATACAATACAAAAATCTTATGGAAACCAGACACGTAAAACTACAAGTCTTTATAGTTTTATTTATATGGATTTTAAAAATAAGAAAAACCAATTATTTCAATAGAACAACTGTTGTCTCTGGTAGGAGTTGGGGACTTACTGTAAAGCAACACGGCAAATTTTCTTGGACAACTCAAGGATGTTTTATACATTGATAGAAGTTGTGGCTACACAGATACACACATTTGTCAAAATTCACAGAAGTGCACATTTAGGATCTGTGCTATTATTGTAGATAAATGCATTTCAATTAGTAAAAGTATGAAAGCATAAACAACGAATTGTATGAAATGAATGCAATAAGAAGAGCAGCAATATTTTCTTAAAATTCACAATAAATTTACATGTTTCTGAAAGCAGGAATATTAATAGAAATATGTGAGACAATCATCAAAGGACATAAATTACATTAGATACGAACCAAGAATCAGAGAAGTGTCTCTTCTACCTTATTTTTTGAAGTAAATATAAGTTAGACGAAACCAGAAGAAATTCATAATAGAGGAAATCAGTTAGGAAAAAACCTAAAGTGAGAAAAAATATAAATAAATTCAATTATAAATTAACTGAAAATATGTTTCAATTCGCATAAAATATCTGAATATTAACTATATCTAGTTGTTCAAAAATGTGAAAGGCATAGCCTATAATAAAAGATCAAAAATTGATATGGAATATCTCTTAATTCTAAAATTATTTTAAAATAGTGTCTCCGTAAAAAATTACTGTAATTGGGCAGGCCACAAATTATACATTTCTAAAATAACTAGAAGTTAAAGCTAATATATTACTGAATACTAATTACTAATATATAGTATTAATATTTCTGATAAATAATTGTTAGCAAGTTGCTATTCCTTTTTATATTCTTTTAATAAATGAAGTATATGAGTAATATATTTCATGAAAGACAATTTAAAAATATCAGCAATGCAAATATCACACAACAAAATTACCCTTTGTCATATCTTTTGAATGTATCTTTTTAGATTTCTAATAGTGAACAAAAATTTAATTGCAAAATAATTGCAATTAAGTTTTTAGAGTTTTTCAAATCTAAAAAATATACTTTTGAAATATGCTTATATCTCACAGAATTCGACTGATACTTTAAACTTAACCTTTATATTTTTTAGAGAGTGATTACACTCTTTTTACTCCACATGACTCTGGTGGATAAAATCCCACCCCTTTGGCCTCAAGAGTTGACATATGACTAAACCTATAAATTGAAAATTTCCCTAGGATACTCACTGGGGAATATTTTTAAACTTCCATGAGCTATGACTCCAGGGAAGAAAATTCTTGATAAACTTGGAGTTTCTGTGAACATTCCTTGACTGCGTGGAAAAAATGCCATCTGCCAACACGCCAAGCAAAACAGCTGAAAGAAGGGCAAAGGGTAAAAAGAATCTTGATGATGTTTAGTAAGTTCTGAACTCACCCCTATGTTTTCTATTCTATGAATCCTTCATCTCATTTTTTGTTATTGTTTAATTTGGCGTATTTGAATTGGGTTCCTATCATTTGCCACTGGAAGAGTCCTGACTGCCACAATATCACTGGAAAGAATCAGGTGACCTGAGTTCAATGTCAGTCTGTCTTTTCCTCCTAGCAGAGCAACAGGGGAGGACAATTCAGTTAAATTTGCTACTTCTATTTTCCTTTCTACTATAGTGGATTAATGTGAGGATTAATATAATGCTTAGCATAGTGCTGGAAAAATAGTAAATACCCAATAAGTGTTCATTTATATTATTAACCTTATCATACCAGTATCTTACCATTACTTCAGGCATGACGTAGTATTTTAAAAGTTAATTAGACCATAATTTGAACAAGTGTTGTGCTTCATGATAATAAGTACACATGTTTTAGATGATACATGTTACTGCCTATCATTTTAAACTTTCCTCTCTATTCATTATATAAACATTCTAGGAACCTCAAAATCTACTATTCTAGACATGAACAGACATCTTCTACCCTCTCCTTGATGATATTTCTGTGCATTTTTGTACCCACATATATCTACATATATCCATATCTGTCAATGTATCAAAACTACAAATATTAATACAGTAACTACTAACATTTAAATTAAAACCCTTACTCTAGTCTGTAGCTTTGGAATTTTATGTTTTAAAAACTGATGTTAAAATACACAGGTTCCATTTTCTTAGATATTTGATATTGTGTAAATATCAAGTTTTATATTGCATAAATATCAAATTACTATATCTTAAAAATTAGATAAGTATTGTATAAAACAAGGCCATTACTAAAACAAATATATCATTGGCAATTTACATGTAATTAGGAAACCACAAACTCATTGTAAAAGTATATAAAATTATGATCAATAATGACCTAAAAACTTTATCTTTAAAGTTATCATTCTTCTGAAACTACCCGATCTTAATTATTTAAGGCAATAAACTTGATAGTTGACTATTGAAAGTATACACATATAAATAGCCCAATATAGGCAACATTTATACCAAAAGAAACATGAGCAATTTCATTTGATTACAATTCTGATTTTTGCATTTCCATCTGTTGTCTAATTTGAACTTACTACTTACAGTAATTTATTTTTTAACCACTGATGCACCTTAGCACAGTCTCTTCAGTATAAATTGCAAGACTCAAATTTTGGACATATCTATGAAATATGAAATCATTCTATGTGCTCTTAGGCACTAATGGTGCCATGTTATTTGTTTGAAATGTATTTTCTAAGCATTATGTTAAATATGATACTGTTTTGATATGCAAATGGAAGAAGTGAGAATTCAATATGGAAATTAATGATGAACAAGTGGTATACTTGTTGGCACTGTATTCTGAGGCTACGGTAAGGCACATTTTATTTTTGGATATGGAAAAATTGTGTTTTACCAATGTCAAAATGAGATCCCATAGATCAAGACTATTACAGAATAAGGTATACTAGAAAGCAACCGGGATTAATGTAAAGATCAAATTGGAGGAAATAATATACAATGACTGTTTTCAACATGAGAATGAATGTAGAACATTTTGCCTCATATTTTGAGAATTCTGAGGGAAATATTTTATGGAAAAAAAGTACTGAAGGACACAGCAGGCACTTCGTTGTCTCCCCAAAAAAGACACAGTTGGATTTTGTAATGGTAAAAGTCTGCCTTCAACGGCTAATTTCTGAGCTCTCTTATTAGTTTTCTTTGTTTACTTGATCATTTGTTTTTAAATAGAAACTAGCATTCAGTGAGTAGCTACTATGTATGAGCTTCTGCATGAGCAGGGATACCAGTATGCCTCACAAATTATTACATCCAATTCACTCAGCTATGGGAATACTTTTATCCCCCCTATTTTGCAGATGGACAAGTTTTGAGAAGTCAAGAAATGTGTCCAAAATCAGATATCTGGTAAAATGGCAGACACATGGCAAATATGAATTACTTCGGTGTCAATTTTTGTGTGTTTTTTGGTTTGTTTGAGTCAAGGTCTTACTCTGTAGCCCAGGCTGGAGTGCAGTAACACAATCACTGCACAGTGCAGTTTCAACCTCCTGGGCTCAAGTGACCCTCCTGCTTCAGCCTCCTGACTAGCTGAGACTGCAGGCACATATCACCATGCCTCGCAAAGTTTTTGATTATTATCATTATTTTTTTTATAGCAACAGGGTCTCACTATGTTGCCCAAGTTGGTCTCGAACTCCTGGTGATAAGTGATCCTCTTGCCTCAGCCTCCCAAAGTGCTGGTGTGAGCCACTGTGCCAAGCCTTCAGTATAAATTTTAACTACAGGAAGCTGTTCCTGCTTATTCAGGAGTGTTTATGTATGTGTGTTTATAAGAAAAGCAATCTTTTACATTTTTCAAAGAAACAAAAGTCGCAAATTATTTTAAGGGAGCATCCTTAATTAAATTAAATTTCCATAATATGACATTAAATTAGATAAAATATTATCCTTAATTATCATTTTCAGCTCAGGTACATGCATAAAAATCTGAGGCTGTTGTCTACATCATTAGTTTGGATTATTCCTTTTAGCCTTATATTTTCAAGTATACATGAATTTCATTTTGCACTGTCTTTAATACATTAAAAATTAATAGTAAATGATTTCTTTATTATTTTAAAAAAGCTCATTCACAGATATGGTTTAACTCTCATTTGATTATCACATTTCTTAATCTAAAATTTTTATTCTGATTATTATTGGGGAGTTTCATAATTCTAAAGAAGCATATTATTGAACTATGCTAATAAATAATACTACTTTGAAAATGATGTCTCATACAATCAATTTGAATTGTAGAACTTTTCCTAGGCCTATAGTAAGTAGTAAGTATTATGTAGTGCTGAATAGTGTAAATTTTGGAATCAGAAAGATTATAACATAGAAATGGGAGTGACCTTCCGTAAATAACTTAACCATTTTTGACTCTTGGTTCTTCCATCTGTGAATGGCACAATACCTTTTGCGAGGTCTAATCAGATAGCATGAGATTGGCAGAACCTTCTTGTTTTTCAACAAATATCATATCTCAGACTTCCTAACTTAGCAGTAAAATGTCTACATTTAACTAGCCACATAAACACATAGTCAATGCCTCCTTTGCAGGCATGCATGGCCACACTACTATGGTCTATGCAATGAAATAGCTATAGTTGTAATGTATAAAGTTTCAAGTTTTATCATAATAGAAAGTAGAGTGCCCTCCCCTTCTTTTGTTCCCTTTTCTGCTTGTAGGGAAAGCAGGTCTTGGATAATAAAGTAGAATCTCTGGATTGGGAACAGAAGCAACGAACTAGTAACTTGGAGCCTTGCCTCTATAAAGACACCATAAACACACAGAGTATTATGTAAGTCAAGAAAAATTCTCAAATTTTAATATGTGTACAACTTATCTGAGTATTTTGTGGAAATTCAAAATTTGATTCAAAAGATCTTGGTGGGAACTGAATACTGAATTTCCAAGAAGCTCTCAGAAAGTGTTTATGTTGCTGATCCAAGGACTGAACTTTGAATATTAAGAATGTAAGACATTTGTTCACAGTCTGTTATACGTGTGTGAGAGAAAAACCTATCTTGCCTAAATAATTTTTATTTTGGTCTTTGTTATAGTGGAGAACTTGAATACCAACTACTATAATGTGTGAATTTCTAAGTGTAATGCCTTCCAGAAATGAAGCTTCCAATAAATGATTAATATTATCTGTATTAGCACTATTGAATTATTAGTAATTATTGAAAAAAGCTTCCAATTAAAAAACTTGTGGAATTCTCTATCAAACAACTTAAAAAATCTTTACCAATTAGATAATGTTCTCTTTCTCTGCAGGTGTGCACATTTACACAGAAGCACAAACATATTAAAATAATATATATGTGTATGTATATGTTACATGTTGGTATATTAAATATTATTATTAAAGCTAGTACCACCTAATATTTACAAGGTGATCTGTAATCACATTTATTTCTGCCATAAGTGATGTGTGAATCACAATCAGGGATTGAAAAATTCCTCAGAGATCAGATCTGAAGCATACGCATTTTGAATTGCCCATGCATTGAAATCTAACCTCTCTTCCCTATGGAAAACTCAAGGAATTAGTATTCAGTATTATCGTATCAGAATTTAAATACATGATTTAGCCATGGCTCTAATGCAATTTAGATTGTAAATTATAAGATATCATGTACCCCAATTATACTACATAAATAATGGATAGGAAGAATAAAGGTAGAGAAAATTATTATACCAGTAATTTTTAAAAATCTGATATTATATAATGAGGGAAAGAGAAGTTCTTTGAGGCAACGTTGTCTACACAGCTAAATGGATTGTGATTTAAAAAAATTTAAGTAAAATTACTCTCTGTAGGTCCAGAAATGTTCCATAATTATTCAGAAAAATATACATTCTCTAAATGGGTAATTAAGATGCTATTATATTTCATTGACTACTGCTAAGCTTGGAGAAATAAAGAGTTTAGACATTATCTAAAAGATAAATATGTACTGAAGTATCTATTTCCAGTGATTAAAAACAGTCATTTAAATTATTTAAACTTAATTTATTTTATCAGTGGACACACGGCTATAAAACTGAGAAGCAAATCTACATAGTTGTTTAGTGAGACATAATAAGTAAATCCTTATATTTGGCAATGCTAAGTAAATTATTTGCGTAAGAGTAAATGATTTTTTTAAGTATTACGTTGGCAACATTAAATAACTAATGAAAATTTATGTTAAGCAACATGGTTATAAATATTATAGTTTTAGTCTAACTCATTTTAATTCTGGTCTTTATTTTCCCTGTCTCTCTTCTTTCCCTCTCCTTTTCACACATCAAGCCACTTTAATCTGACTTTTGCCACACAGATATAGAAAACTATTCATTCAGAGAACAAAATGTCTTAGTTGGCAAATCAAATGATTTTAGTTCCATTTACTTGTCCATATCATACCCTTCTCAAAATCCCCTCCTCCCTGAGTTTCTGCATTTCTACTCTATTTCCCGAACTACTCCAGCAATTCTCCTCCCTATATTCATCATCCTCTGACCATCCCTTAAATACAGCTGGTTGCCTTTCCTGTCCTCCTCTTTTCTCACCCAACTTCTATGGTTCTCAGGCTTGTTTAGTTTACTGACACCTTTGAGAAGCCAATGAATTATGGCTCTTCTTCCCAGAGGAAATTTTAAAACATCAAATTTTAAGGTAATTTCAGGAGATTCACGTATTCCCAAAAGCCAAATATAGGGCATCCCTGATTAAAAGACTCTGCTGTATAAGCTTTTTCATACATTTGTGTGGCTTTCGTGACTATGTTTTGTTGACAGATTCCACAGCTCTTTTTTAGTTCAGTCCAAAAGCTTCCATAATAGTTCCAGTTTTCAGTTAGACAGCTCCTTTGGAAGATCAGAGTTATATCTCACATGCAGTATATGCCCATAAGTTAATATGTCATAATCCCTCATTAAAACATCTAGTCTCTATCTTGATTGATGGCCCCATACCCAGTAAGAAATTTCCTCGTTCTTTACATGTTCCTCTTCTTACCTCCTTATTATGGAGTCACTCAGCGCATTTTGCTGATTTTTGTTTTTTAAAATATGTTTATTTTTTGTTTTGATGACAGCCTCTCATTAGGGTTTTTACGTTTCCTAAATTATTACAATAGCACCTCGTCTTTTCTCATGGTAGCCTTTCTTCTCAGAGTCACTGGATTTAACGCTTCAACTTGTTTCACCAGCTTTATTGGCTTTCCATTATCTTCAGAATAAAAAAAGAAAACAGAAAAGGAAGGAAGGAGGGAGGGAAGGAAGGAAGGAAGGAAGGAAGGAAGGAAGGAAGGAAGGAAGGAAGGAAGGAAGGAAGGAAGAAAGGTAGGAAGGAAGAAAGGGAGGGAGGAAGAAAGGGAGGGAGGAAGGAAGGAAGAAAGGAAGGGAGGGAGGGAGGGAGGAAGGAAGGAAGAAAGGGAGGGAGGGAGGAAGGAAGGAAGGAAAGAAGGAAGGAAGGAAGGAAGGAAGGAAGGAAGGAAGGAGGGAAGGAACCTTTTGTAACTCTTTTAGCCCTTGCCCTCTTCCCTTAATGGAGGTGGCAGATAGATAAAGATGATCATATGATTCACTATAGACAAAGAAATCACTAAGGATCTTCTGGACAGTAGTTTCCTCCATGATAAAGAGAGAGCGGTATGTATGTAAAGAGATCAACTTTTGCTCCCTTACTAATCTTTCTGCTTCGGTCATGATTGTAAGAAAACAATGTCTTCAACGCCAAGAGCCACCATTTGACCACAGGTGGCTTGGGGTTTATTAAGCCCAAAGATGAAAATCAACACTCTTTCATGTTGGAGGGGAAGGATGGGACGCTCTTGAATTCTTTTTTTTTTTTTTTAATGAACTTTTATTTTAAGTTCCGGGGGTACATGTGCAGGATGTGTAGGTTTGTTATGTAAGTAAATGTGTGCCATGGTGGTTCACTGCATAGATCAACCCATCACCCAGGTCTTAAGCTCAGCATCCATTAGCTGTTCTTCTTGATGTGCTTCCTCTCGTCCCCCCCACCCCCAACAGGCCCCAGTGTGTGTTGTTGCCCCCATGTGTCTTAATGAATCGATAAATCACCAAACTATTATACTTATGGGCTGCTAGTTGAGCAGAGAATCTACTTTTTTTTATTAATAGTTTAAATAACTGATAGTAGTTTTCTTGACTTGTGGCATAAACAGTAGTAAATCATACACATTAATTCTTGCCAACTTACCATTTCTGCAAATAGAACTAAATACCATTTCCAAGCACAGTAAGCATTTTCAAACCTGCATTCTTGTAGTTCAGGTCCCTGCCTAGGTCTTTATCCTATACTTATTTTTCTGAATGACTTTCATCTCTTCCTTTGATATCCTGTAAAATCTCACCTCTTTTAAATCTGTCCTCTCTGTTACTAGACACTTCTATGTTACCACAGTGTATTGAAAACACAAAAGAAATTGGAATGGAAGGGTCTTAAAAATGTGTCTGTTTACCTATCTTAAGTTCTGTTTCCTCATGGTTGAAGATGTTATTCATGTTTCTCCAGTTTTAATAAGTGCCCACATTTGGAATACTAGAAGAGCTAGAATACATATTTTTTTTTTTTTTTTCTGAAAGCTTGAATTGTTCATTGGGTTTCATTTTAGCTTTCCTCATATAGTTTTATTTGTTATTTTATACACAAAAAGTGAAAATAATTTCAAAGAAATTTTTTAAAGATTTTCTAAGATAATCTGTTTAAGATCAAATTGTATATGAACCTATCATATCAAAAATGAGTATATTTAAGAGAAAATTCATTTTCTTTGAAGTAGGGGATCTCTGGCTTTGGCTATATATCAGAATATTGGTGGAACACTGTGGCTTACACCTGTAATCCCAGCACTTTGGGATGCTGAGGTGGGTAGATCACCTGAAGTCTGGAGTTCGAGACCAGCCTGGCCAACATGGTGAACCCTGTTTCTACTAAAAATACAAAATATTAGCTGGGCGTGGTGGCAGGTACCTGTGATCCCAGTTATTTGGGAGGCTGAGGCAGGAGAATCACTTGAACCTGGGAGGCGGAGGTTGCAGTGGGCTGAGATCGTCCCATTGCACTTCAGCCTGGGCAACAAGAGCAAAACTCCATTAAAAAAAAAAAAAAAAAAAGACGCTGCTGCATTCTTAAATTTGCTTCCCATGAAGCTACAAGACAGGACTAGGTAGCCAAATCTTCTGTCTACTCCCATAGCATACTATGTTTCTTCTTTCACAAGACTTTACAGTTTATCGCTGCCTTGTACCTACCATTCAGTTTTTCTCCTTCACTGAATTTTAAACTCCTTGAGGGCAAGGACTTGGTTTTATTTACTCTTATATCACTCTCACTTAGGACAAAGCCTGGTTCATATTTACTAAATTAGAAATGCTTTCTTTTAAATTTACTCTTAAGTTATAATACAAAAAATTATGTCTCTACAAGTTTAAAGTTTTTTCTAAGTGTAAAATCAAATGTACCTATATAATAATATTCCATAGTTTTATGCATTGAAGAACTTTTGGAAAAAAAGAAAGCTATTACTAATGTTCCAGCATTTTGTAACTAATTCCATAATGATGCCTTTTAAGGTGGTCAGAGAGGCATAGGACTGAGTTGACAATGTTGTTACTCACCCAGGGAAGGATAACGTAGGTAAGGCAGAACTTAACCTACCACTGGAGACTACTCTCTACCTCTGCAAGACATTAAACCCCCGTCAGTTCTATTTTCTCTTTTCAAGGATTGCAAACCTCATCTCCCCAGGGTTTACAATCCCTGACATTCTGTAAATCAGCAGGTATAAATTCTGCTTCTTATTTGTAATTACTGGGTCCACATCTCAACAAGTTAGATTAAGAATTATTGAGATTGCATTTATTTAATTAGAGGACATGTTTCTCACTAAATATAAAATAGGATGGTTTGAAATATATTGTTGTGTGCCTTGAAGTTGCTTTTTAGGTTACTTTTCTTTTTATCTTTTTGGTCACTGTTCCATGATTCATTCACTGGCTCTATATTCTACTCAAGCTTATTATAGCACTAATGTTAATAATGTTCAATTTTCTGCATATTTTCAAGAATATTTATTCCTGTTAGGAAAAAAAAAAAGAAAAAAAAAAACAAGGAGAGCAGGTTGTAGAATGAAAACTGACTGTTGGATCTTGAATTCTTATCCATTTTCTAAGAACAGTCCCTATTATTAATGTATATTATTACTTCAAGTATGTCAGAAAAGGAGACAAACAGTCAGAGGCAGGAATTTCTCCCTAATTCACTCTGCCTAGCCAGCAAAATGTAACGCAAAATTATTCAGGGGAAAAATACAATTTTCTGTCATCTCTGTCATACACTGATAACAAAGCTACAGGCTAATATGTTTTGATATTTTTGTCACTCGTTTATCATGTGACCTTTCATGCTATCATTAATACAGCTGAGGGACAGAGCAGATACACTGAAATAAGGGTGTGGAGAAGTCAGATTGCTTCTCTAACAACCAATGGTCAGTCACAGCAATTTATGCTTTTCTCCAGTATAGCCCTGACTGAAGAAGAGGAATTGTTATTAAAATTTGATATTACTGTCTAGGTTCTGCCACCTAGAATTTGCAACTTTTAGCAATGATGGGAATACTGGAGGGTTAATAAATTTCCCTTTGAATTATGATATTAATACAATACAATGTGCCTGTTCAGATATTCAGAGCATATATATGAGAAAATGTATCCTAGACATTTGAACATTGACTATTAGTCATACTCTGATTTGGTAAATCCAGAGAGCACATTAAAATATTATTGCTGAAATTGCTCTGCATGTGTTCAGCAAAAACTGTTGATATTTTTAAAGTATAGATAAACCAAAATAATTTGTGGTGCTGGGGATTGTGAAATGGACACCCCAAAGTTTAATACATCTTGTATTTTCTTTGATGATAGATGATATCTGGTTTAAATTTGCATGCAGCCTAACACCATTTCTGACAATGGTCTGATTTTTATGTTGCCCGTAGAGGCTGGACTGTTAAAATTCCAATATAAAACTAATTTATACTTGACATTAATGAGTTAAGAAATGTTTTATATAGTACATCAGGGCAGGGAAAGAACTTTACAGGATCATACTAAAATCAAATAATGTCTGAATACCACCATTATGTACAAAAATGAAAAATTCTTCCCCAATCTTAGTTAAGTGCTAATACAAAGCTTGATGTTTTTACTGTTTATATTAAGGCAACAATTTTGCTTTCTTTTTCACCACATAGAAATATGATAATATGAAGGTAAAGTATTAAAAATTTAAAGTATGCACATCTATAAAGGTTATGAAAAAATATATGGTTTTGTTATAAATTGTTAGTATTAGCCTAAACTCCTTTATTAAACAAGAAATAATAATAGTATCCCCTTGAAGAATATTTTAAAAATACAAATAAGTCAGAAAATTACCTTTCCATAAGGAACAAAGAAGAAAGGTTGAGAGTTTTATGTTGAAAAGTGGGTCCCAGAGACACTGTGAACATGTATAGTGAATTCTTAAATTTTATTATGATACATCTTATGAGAGTTACAGAGCATTTTTATAATCAAAATCAGCACTTACTAATTGGATAAAACTACTAGCATGATGATTTTCAAAAATTCATTTTATTTTGGAATTTTGCTTGTCTTATGTGTATCTTAATATCAGCGCAAAATAACACAAACTTTATACTTCAAATGAACTTTGTAAGTAAAAATAATATGTGTAAGTATTTTATGGGAATTCTACTTGTATTTTGAACTCACATTATCAGAAATATTTTATTGCATGTTTATTTTACCGCATAATATGAAATAAGCATGTTTGCATTTGTGAAGATATGTTTATATCATAAACAAATGCAGAACATTCTGGTAAAACAATGTGTCAGTATATTCATATTAATTAATGGGGAATTTCAGGAAAATACTAATTGTATAACTCATGGAATTTATTTCATAGAATGGCATATAACAAACCTTATTAACAAATACAAGCTCAGTAATATAATTATATTAAAGTTAGAGCATTTGATTTTAGAAGATGGCACATAAATGTCTTTTAATATAATGTTCAAGTCTCACTTTGTATTCTTTCATTATACTGTACTCAAGCAAGGATTTGCTAAGATGAACTTTCATATAACTTCTCCATCAGGAAAAATAACTTTGGCATGGGAGAGAAACTCCAATTGAAGGGTCAGAGTTGATTCAGTATATGCCTAGTTCATCCTCTGAATCCCATGAACAGATTATTCACCAAAGGGAGTCTCACAAAATTCCACTTTTTATTTATACCATGAATAGCTGGTTATGAGAAGAAAGTGGAAAAGGTTGGGGAAAAGAAAATGAAAAGGAAGGTTTTTTACTCTCAGAAAGCAAATATCCTGCATATGAAGCAAAGACATCCAAAGAAATTTGCATTGGGTCATTCTGGAAGGGAATTCTAAGTGACTTAGCTTCTCGAGGATGCAAACTTAAGTATTACATGCTTGCCTAGTTACCATTTAAGGGAGTTTCTGGAAATAGAGTGTTAGCACAATTTAAAGGAGTTTATTATTTTTCCTTACATATAAATCTTATCAAATAATGTATTTCACCAATTTTGTGAAAATTTTTAAAAAGTTACATATTGCTAAATATACATATATACACTTTTTTCCTGTTGTTGGGGTTTGAGGATTGATAGTGGGTTGCAAAGCTAAATGGACAAAGATCCTAAGTTAAGCTTCTACACTCAGCTTCAGTGGGATATGTGTTCTGTTTTTATTGTAATTGTAACATTATTATAAAACTGTAAAATTAAGGGTTTTTTTTTTCAAGTCTATAATTGGATGCTTAACAGAAAAAAGTGATTTCAAGTCCGTTATTCCTGTTTGCATGTAAATAAAGCCCGAGTCACAAACAAAGCCAGCAACCTCACATACTTGCCTTCAGTGGTAAAGGATGGAAAGCCTGCCTGCTACCAATCAGCAAGTGGTTGCTATGGTTACAAGGTCAGGAAATATGCCTTTTCCCCAGTTGTCCAAGGCTTGCACATGTCACTTTTGAAACTATGAATTTTATATACAGGTCAGGAGATGCATACCAAAGAAATAAACAGTGAACTGGACCATAATGACAGCGAACGTTCAAATGTCCTTGGATTTTTTACATATCTAGGCAAACATATTTTGTTATTTTGAATGGATTGGGTTTTGTTTGTTTGTTTGTTTTAAATATGTTTTGAACAATTTTTTGTTTAATAAAATTTTATGTGTTAGCTTGAAATTGTGTTCCTGTATTGTAAGCCTACATCAATAACATGTTTCGGAAAAGAATTATCTTTTCCTCTTTTAAAAACTATTTTAAATTGCAGCATTGGAATATTATAAAAATATAATGCCATGGGACTTGTGAACCTAGTATAAAATTGCCCTATAGAAAAATTAAAATTGTTATGTTATCTCTAAACAATGTGATGCCCCAGCTATTAATGAGGTAAAGTGTTCTTTTTAGAAAGATAAATGTTTCTGTGTTCACAGATTTGTAAGCCTTTAAAATATCTAACAAATTATGAAAAATTAATCTTGTTTGTAAATCAATAAAAAAAATTGTAGGGTAAATTAGTTACAGACCTCGCAAGGGAATTAGTATTTTGCAGCATATAAATCAAGTTGAAGAAATTTGATAATATTTATTTAGGCATTGGTATAATTTTTAAAAAGTTAATGACAATTTGTTACTATTCTATTAGTATTAAATTGATATTTATATTAAATAAATATTAAGTGTATACTTTGAGTTTTTTATGAAATAATTATTTCCTTGCTTTAAAATTTGTGCCATTTCATAAATGCTAGGCAAAAAAATGAAGAAAATGCATACAAAGTAAAATGATGCAATATTATTTACAAAGTGCTAGATAGTTGTTTCTATGCAAAAGTGCTTTGCAAAAATGCTTTATCTGTGTAAATATGCATCTTTATATGCAAAATCCTTATTTCTATGAGACTTGAGTGGATTCCTGTCCATTTGAAATATGACTAATATGTGTGTCATTAAAATAATAAGGTATAGCATGGCATATATTTCACATGCTATGAATAATTTTCAGGTGTATGTGATTAGATAGGATTATATGAATCACATACAACTTTACAACAGATACTTTTCATAATAGAAATCACCAATTTTGCACATTTTTTCAGTTTAAAATGGATTTTGCATTGTATTAATTGACAATAAAGGCTCAAAAATAGCATAAAATATAATGAAAATCATTGGCCTGTTTTTAATTTTTTTTTTTTCCTGAATTGCTGCTTTTGTTCAAATAGACATTTTTTTTTTCCTTCTCTTTATCTCTCTCTCTGTTCTCTCTCTCTCTCTATCTCTTTCTTTTGGGTCAGCAAAGATTAGTCCTTACCTTGATAACAATCCTTCCCATTTTTTAACTGAAAGCAGCATTCAAATGAGAAACTAAGTACATTTCTTTTCAACAGGCAATTTACCCCATGATGAGATATGCTTTCACTTATTTTTCTTTGACATTCTAGCATCTAGCAGCACAGCAGGTATCTGGAGGTTAGGCTTCAAATAAAGGATAACTACATTCTTACATTAATAGATGCCATTGTATGACTATGTCATGTTATTGTAGCATTTAGTTCCTTTAATTGTGCTTTTAAAATTATACATGATAAGCTGATACAAAGCGAGAAAAATATCAAAATCAATTCTGTTATTATTGTTCTACTTGTACACATCTGCTTACATATACAACTCACTGTTCTCCAGGCATACGATTCTTTGAAACAATTAAGAACATGTTTAGGACCATTTTATTTATACAAGATAAGGCTCAAAGGATTTAAATTTTACTGAATTGACACTTTATGCATTGTATTGGTCTTAGGTGGACAGAAAATACTCCAGCAAATATAAAGCATCATATTATATTTCTCAATATTAGGAATTTTGCTGTCTGATATAAAAATATAGATAGATTTGTTCACCCAAAATACAATTTGATAAGGATATAGTTTACACAGCAATGGTAATGCGGCATTTTTTCCCCTTCTCTTTACACAGTTTCTACAGAAGACTGCTTTATGCTATCTTACGAGCTTTTTCCCCTCTTTTTGGTGACCTTTCTGTATGGCCAAATGAGTCCAGGGTATATGTCTTGTGGCCTGTGTGCAACCTTGCCCATTAGCCAGTCCCCAAACCTTTGATGTGAACCATCAGCCCTACGATTTCTGTGGTTCATTCATTTTTGTGTTTCTCTAACGATCTCTGCCCCGGCTCTGAATCCTGCCTTTATTGTAGGCAGAACTGACAACAGGCAGCCTTGTCTTTCATTTCCTTGATGTACTTTGTACTGTGGTATGGCTTTTGTTAGTATTGATGCAAACATTACCATAAACCACCACCTAGGGACTAGAAACAATTGACTAACTGTTTTCAAATCCAATACACTTAAGTTGATCAGACACAAAGTTTAAGTACAGTTAGCTATAACAGCACCAATTCTGTGTGGTCTCAGTCTCTCTAGACTACAAAATAAAGGTCAGTGGAATGCAGATGCTTATGTCAAGACAGCCTGCGATGAAATTTATTCAAGAGATTGGACCAAGAACTCATTCCTTCACTTCTTCAATATAAGAAATGCCAATTCTATTTCCTGGTCTATTTTAAATGATTTTCTCTTTATCTACTCAAAAGCTCATTCTTAATAAGAAAAATGGTCTGGCATGTGGAAGAAGCAACTCTTTTATGAACAAGTTCAAATTTTGATGAGATGTACATTTCAAACTGGCAAATGTTAAAATTTTTCACTTAGATTCTAAATTGCAAGCTCACCATTATTCAGCTTATTATTATAATTAAATGTGCCACAGCATGCAGAAGAATTACAAAGTTAACTATATTGTAAATGCAAAACTGTGCCTGACCCTTATTGTGTCAGGAGCAGAGGCAGGGTCATTTTCTTTTTGAGAACTGTGAGATCTTAGATTCAAGGCTTTGTAAAAAGGGCTATTCAGAGTCAGTTTCCCATATGATGCTTCAAAGATATCAGCTCCATCTTTGAAGTTTCTTCCTAAAATAATCAACTGAGAAATTGGGAAATTTAAAACAAAAAGATTAAGAAAATGAAGTAGATTTGAGGCACCTGCTATTTATCTACCTCTTCAACTGTATATTAAATATACAATAATATTTTAATCAAATTCCTTATCTTGTTAAATATCCTAGTGCTTTTAAAATTCTGTATATAAAATATCAACAGGTCTTTTAAAATACATATATTGAAATCTTAATATTTCTTTGAAATGAGATTTTGGTGAAGTGCAAAATTATACCACAAAAAATTTTTGTAAGGTTATAGATTATATAAATTGCTAGTTTGAATACAACTCCCTCATCAAAGTTACACAGCTGTGTCATATGTGAGCTCTATGGTTTTTATTCTATAGATATGCATAGTTTCACATCTTTTATCTTATTTAATATCTTTTTAAAAAGCAACAATGGTTTCTGGGCATGTAAAGGTAGTTATCACACAACTATTACTAAAAGTAACTTCAAAGTATACAATGGAAAATTAAGGTAAATTAGATTATAATACTGTGCCTGCCATTACTTTTCTCTATATCAAATAGTTTTTGTATGCTATATATGCATTACAATTTATATTAGTTTAGTGCAAAAGTTTTAATGGCAACAACCTCAGTTACTTTTGCACCAATTTAATAGTATTCCATATATTTAAAAAACATTTAATAGTTCTGTGCATTTAATTTTAGTAAAATACAGTATCTGAGATATTTTTTCTGTGCATTTTTTTTTTTTTTTTTTTTTTTTTACGTTACAGAATAAGTGACCTGGAATTACTATTTTATAGAATTGTATTTATTGCATTTACATAGAACTAAATCGATTAAGGCTTACTCAGCTATTCTTCAGTAGACAGCTTCACTAAGTTCCATTCATATTGCATAGATACAAGGAAGCCAAAATGATTTAAGTCATGAGTTCACTATGTCATACCCTTCTTGACATCATTTTATTTTTTAACTATCTTCCAATGGACCGTATAAGATGTATAGGGGTTGATGGTTTAGGTGACTAAATTTATGTACAGAATCTCCTGCTGAGTTGCCAAATAATTGTATTCTGAAATAGATTTGGTAGGTTAAGTGCAAGTGTTAACCAACTGAAAATGTTTACTTCAGTCTCATAATGGACACAAATGCTTGAACTAATTATTGCCTGTGATTCATAATCTGATGTGGCAAAGCTATTATTAAAGGCTTCAATAATAAATAACTATATAACTGCTTTACAGTTAAATATTACTGCATAATTCATAATAAAATGTATTGTTTCTGTCTGCTGATTATAGTGACAGTGGTAAAAATCTTAACTAATTTCACAAATAGATCAAAGTAAAAATATTTTAGTCCAACTATGCACTCAAACTATCTATTTAATATATAATTTGCAAGTGATTACTTGATTAGACTTATTCACTTACTAAATACTTATAAAATTAGGAGTGCTTCACTCAGGGAGAGAGAGAATCGTCTTTACATTTTTAAAAAATAAGAATAAATATTTGGGGTACTTGAAATAAGCACAAATCTTTTTTTTTTTTTTTTTCAGAAAAGCTTTTATTAAGGAGTATTTTTTTCTTCCATAAAATTTTAAGGCAATTTTATACAACAAAAGACATGACAACAAATATTTTTTAGTTTTGTTAAATCGTGTGAACTTATGTAACACTAAGAGTACAACCACTTCTGTGGCTACTTCCTAAGAAAATAAACGACCATCTATTTTAAGTAATTCCATGTTTATAAAAGAGAATATTTAGTCACCACAAGTTAGCTATATATTCAATATTTGACACCAAAATTTTAGTTTATTGTTAAAGTGCTATGATCAAACCCCAAAAATAATGAAAGTACCATTTTTCTATTACTTATGTAGGCTCCATTTCCACATGATTCTTGCTGATTTTTCATATTATAATTTTCCAAAAGTGTGGTGACATTGGTTATATGATATTCAAATAATTTTGGGTGCAGTGTTCTGATTTTTCTTTCAACAAATGCACCGTAGATTATCTCATCAGAATTCTGAGCCACAACCACTGGAGAAAATATTGGAGAAGAGTTAAAAGATGAATGGAAGACAGAAGCAGCACTTAGTTGTGAAGTGGACACATACACTTTCATTCAAACCACCTTGCATCAAGTACCAATCATGGGTCAAGTTCATGACTCTGCAGAGACTGGATGAGCCGGGAGACAGACAAACAGAAACAGGGATGTGATGTTTCATGTTATACGAACAAGTCGGAAGTCAGTGTGTGAGAATTTTTTGTATAGTGATGAAGTGGTTGCTTACTTTGGAACGAAGTCTGTTTTCAGAAATATGAAACATTACTGATATTTCAAACACACTGAAATGCCTTCAGCTCAACTATGACTTTTTCTTCAGAGATTTGAGATTTTCAACTACCATATTTCCTGCTCAGAAACCAAACTCTTACTGTTTTGAGGACATACCTACCACAATAATTTAGACCTTAATAACAGTGAATAATTTTTAAATAAAAAGTGACTTGCAAACCAGTCAAGCTCAGATTCAAAAATCTGTTAACAGGTTGAATTAGAAACGATTCAAGTTAAGGCTGGGCATGGTGGTTCATGCCTTTCATCTCAGCACTTTGGAAGGCCGACTTGGGCAGATCAGTTTAGGTCAGGAGTTTGAGGCCAGCCTGGACAACATGGTGAAACCCTGTCTCTACTAAAAATACAAAAATTAGCCAGGCAAGGTAGTGGTGGCAGGCATCTGTAATCCAAGCTAATTGGGAGGCTGAGGCAGGAGGATCTCTTGAACTCCGGATGTTGTAGCAAGCTCAGATGTGGCCACTGTACTCTGGCCTGGGTGACAAAGTGAGACCCTGTCTCAAAGGAAAAAAAAAAGAAAAGTTTCAAGTTAAGAAAGCATGATATTTTCCCATATGATTGACCCTTTAATCATCCTATCTTGCACTCATAATGAAATTGAATTTGATCTACTCTTCCTTCTCTGATAAATACATAGCAAGATTTACTATACTGATTGATAATATTGAAAACATTTTGTAGACTTTCAATTATAATTTTTGAAAAAATAACTAAAATAAAATCTTTTGGTACAATCCTAGCTCAGATTGGGATAGGAAAATGGATCTACAGATAATTATATTTTACCAATGTAACAAAAATTAAATATAATTTTCACCTCTTTTAATTCAATCTATTAATCACTTTATGAATGAAAAAAACTCAGAGTGGTGCTGAGCTGTCCATCATACAGTGGCACCAAATACTTATCCTAGGACTTCTGTCCAGAGAACATATTCTTATACTTAATCACAGAAAATAAAGATATAGAGAAACAGATTTTAAGACATGCATACTGATTCACTTTAAAATTATTAGACTGTAATCTCATGGAGGAATAAACACAACAATTAGTACAAAGTTTGCAGTTGGCAATTTTAAAGACAATCAATAAGTAATCATCGTTATTGCAAATGATTAAGTGATTTTCACACCACAATCAGAAAAGAATTCTAATCACATTTTTAGATAAGAATTGTTTTCAATCTCATTTCCTTGGTAATATGCTGTATCTTTTCATTTGTAATGTTTACAGAGAAGAGGTTTTAAAATGTTTCAGATTAGGCTCAGTGATAACATTTCTCAGGATAGCCTTGGAAAGACGTCTGCATTATAGTATTCCAGAAAATATTTATATTTAATATATGACAGTATTAAAGTTCATCACAGCACTTTGGCAGCTGCTCCAGATGCTACCCAATCTAGGGTTTTAAGATTTCAAATAAGAGTTTATTGGCAGTTGTCAAGGTAATTTCTCTTCCAAGAATTTATTTGGGCAATTTCATTACTCCAGTAACTACAGCTAAGGTCTCTTCCTTAGACTGAGTATAATTTCTTTCAAATTTAGTCACAGTGTGTGACACAAACCAAGCAGTGCTTTCACTGACATCTGAAAATCTATGTGCTATCAAAGATGTAGTTTGAGATTTGCATAAGTCAGGATTAAGAGTAGAAAAGAACCACTTACACTTGCAATTTTACATGCACAGTAATTTTTCCTTGTTGGGTCATATTTATATTTTAACTTTTTTATTACTTAGAAATATACTATATCTTTTAATTTTTCTCCTGCTGTTTTTTTTTCTACTACTCTTTAATGGCCATTATAAAGTCGGCTGAATATTTCATTGCTTCTAACAAGTATACGGTATTTCATTCCTTGATTAGACGTTGTGTAAATAAAGATCTTGACATTTCTTGATATTTTCCCAGTAGACTGCTCTATTGCAATAAAATATTTTAACTTTTTATTTTATGAAAAAAAAATGTCTCTTCCTGTGTTTATGGAGGAGTAAAACCTAGTGTGTGTCTGCTGCTGTTTAAAGCCACACTTAGACATACTCACCATAACCCTTATCAACGTTATCATCTTAGGAAATGAAGGATGGCAATAGTGGGCTTCAATTTAAAGGAAGTAACAGTAAGACTGGGAAACCACGATTTGACAAAACCATCTCAATTACTTGGTTGCTATATCTAAAGAGCTGAGTTGAAGTGGAGAGTTGTGCAATTGCTCCAGTAATTAAGTCCCCAAGAGCTCAAAACACATTTTGCCTAGATAATCCAGGTAATTCCAACTCAAGTGCCCAAGTGCCTCACTTTAAGATTACCCAGTGTACTAGAAACCCAAACTTATGAAAGGGCTAAATCAGAGAATGGTTCTCATGCCACAAAAGGATTTATCCAAGCGACTCTTTCATTGTCAAGGAGGCCAGAGGTCTCGAAAATTCTTTGCTTATTAACTTTGTGAATTACTCATACAAGTTGATCAATCTCCTAGAAACAAACATAGAGTTAATGGGACAACAGTCCTAATTTCCGATGCCCTTGTGGTGCAGAGCAGTGTTCGAGGAGTCAAACAGACCTGATTTAGTACCCACAATGTTCATTTAATAGCTATTGAATCTTGGGAAACTTAATCTCTCTTAGCCTTTGTTTACTCATCTGTTAAATCAGTATAATATTGTGTACGATATATGATTTTTAAGAGAATAATGTGAGACAATGGGAGTAAAACATTTAACCTATAACCAGAAGAATAGTAAGGTCTCAATCAATGTTAACTGCCCATTGCTGGACTTTAGCTACTATATGCTCTCCATTTAAGCGCAGCTTAAATTAGAAGTCACTCCTAAATGAAATCAATTGTCACTGAAGGCACTATGCAGTTAAATTTTTCACTTCTTATTTTTTTTCCGTGGTAACTCATTTCTGAAAGTGTAATGGACAAATAGAAAACATTTTGATTCATTCATTTGAAAATTATGTAATGAGTATTTACTCCGGGCTAGCAACTGTGCCAGGCAACTAGACAAGTAATGACGAGAAAGACAGTCCCAATTCTTAAGAGTGTTCAGTCTTGCAGGGAAGGCAAATATTTTAATTAAAAAATTTATAAACATCAATTTTTGAAAAGTATTAACCATGTAACATAGTTGTTTTCTGCAGCCTTTTTTTTTGATAATTATGAATGTGTAACCTTATGGAAAATTTCTAATTCCTAATTGTGATATTCGTACCTAAATTTTTTAATTGACAACAAAGATATACGGAAAAGCCACAATCTAAATTATTTGTCAACTTAAATGTGATAGCTTTAAAGAGCACACATTGTTGTCTGGAACAGAAAGCATCTAATCCAATGTGAGGCCATGGTGACTACTTACTGAGATACCACAATTTGTCATATTATAAGGGAGAATGACTCTTCTTTTACATACTTCACTCCTGGGGTGATTACCCACTTCTGTACATAAAAATGAAAAAGGAACCAGGATTAAATCATAAGAAAACAAACCATGTATCTCATCAGAGACACCACTGACAGACAAACAAACATTGCAAAAGAAAAAAGGGTTTGGCTTTTTCCCTTTGCTGCTGCGACAAAAAACAATAATTCTGGCCCAGATTGTTCATGTTTCACACCAGGAGGCTAAGGAATTGGTCTGCAGCTGCCTGGATTTCAGAAAATCTAGAAAAGTGACAGATTTTTGTTTCACACCAGACTTTTAGATTTTAAGTCTTGTACCTCGTGACCCTATAGGTTAGGGAACATCCATATCTATATTTCAATAGATATGTAGTTACAGATATATAGATGTAGATGTAAATGCACACACACACACACACAAACTTAAGTGTCATAATACCCTAGAGTTTTTACTTGTGAAAATGTCTGCCCCTGACTGTAACATTCACTAAGTCTATAATTCATTCATTCAGTTTTCTTTAAAACCAGGGGTGGAGGACATAACTAGTTCACTATCTAGTTCAATAACTGGTCCAGTAAAATGGATTCTAATTAAACAATCAGTTTATGTATTAATAATTAGTAAGCAATTAGTTTATCAACTTGTGTTTTTAAAGAAAGACCAAATCTCTCTAGACTTTTACCCCATCCTCCAAAAAGTATTACAATAAGGTAGATTTAGCTAGTGTAGACAACTGTCCCATCCAACACACATAAATATTGAAGAGTGTTTTGTAAGAATATCTGATATTTATGAAATATTTTCTATATGACAGGTAGGCTTCTGAAAACTTTGCATGTGTTAACTCATTTGATGTTGTCAATAACCCTTCGAGGTAGTGTATTAGTGATGGCAAAATAAGCCACAACCCCCAAATCACAGTGGCTTAACCTGATATTCATTTCTGATTCATGTCATGATCTATTAAAGTTCAGATGGCTCTTCTCCATATAGCAAAAGGACTCAGGTGTCTTCCATTTTGGGAGATTGTCATCATCAATATGTGGCTTCAGGTCACTCGGGAATGGGGAAAGAATACGGAAGGTTGTAAATGGAAGATATTTTTATGGGGTACGGATAGAAATTATATCCATCACTTCCACCCACAATTGGTTGGCTAGAGTTCAGTCTTAGCCCAACTTCAAACTGGCTGAGAAATGAATATGCCAAGTAAGAATAACAAAAAGTAAGCAGGATGAGCATAGATTTAGTCTTTACTAATATCTGACCCCCTACTCACCTCATACCAGTTTTCTCTGTTTTCCCTTGAAGGAGCCAAAGTCCCATCCAGTCCTTGCATCCAGCTCAAAGTCTATTATCTTTAGGTGATGTTCATTCTATTTCTGGATGTGGCTCCCAGTTCAGCTACTGTAACTAAAGAGACAAAATATCTTCTCCATCACCTCTGCACTCTGCCCCCACTCCAACACATATATACCCAGAACACAATAATGTAGCAGGGGTGGGATAACCACAATAATAAATCCCATTGAGGAGAAAAAGACGGATATATACACAGTAGACTTGTCTAAAGCAATTTTGAAATCTTGCTGGGGAGACATTGTGAAGGGTTTTAACCCTGTCAGTGGGTGAAATTCCTTGATTAGGTTCTGATTCTGCTCTCCTGAAAGATTCCCTTGTTATTTTGCTTCATAGCTTCAGGCTTTGCCCTCTAAGAGGCTATTCAAGGCTATCATGCTTGAGTGAAAAGACCACATTTAATGTGGTCTTTGCTGCAAACTTGATTCTTAATGGAACTTTATTACTTAAATCCTTTTTCTGTTTTAACCCCTACTGATTGGGATCTAGAAGCAGTCCTCTTTCCAAAATGTGTATCTCCAGACTCCCTTTTACTACCCCTTTCACTGTTGCTGTCAACCTGGCAATTTTCACCAGAGATCATTTTGGTTTTGGAATGCTTTGTCAAACACAGACTAATGTAGACAATTACATGCTAAAATTTTGATTTACTCTGGTCACTTCCTCTAAAGCTGTCTTGCATATTATCACAAATAACATTTTCCTAAGCTTTTTGTCACTGCATGTCAGGAGTTAACATTTTTCTGGTCCCCGATATCAGTTTCCACTCTGAGTGCTATGCCACAGCCTACTATTTTGGATGTTTGTCATGGGAGCACCTGTAACAAACTATCCAACACCAATTAAAAGGTATAAATTTCTCAATTGAAAGTATAACATCCAAATCTCTGGTTTAACACCATAAAGTATACTTCTTGCTCCTCTCACAATTTAATAACGATCATCGGTTCTCAAAGTAGTGATTCACAGACTAAGGCCCCTTCCTTCTTTTGGTGGTTAAATGTTCAACCACTGGCCTCTAATGAACTTATGGAATGTAGATTTATGTATGTGACATTTCTATGGATCAGATGTGAAGTGGTCCAAATTATTTCCTCTCCTATTTCATTTGCCAGAAATCAGCCACAAAGTCATGAGCAACTCTCTACTTTTCATATCTCAATCTCTAGCATTTTTTTTATATCTCTGATCTATTTCCTGATGAAGAAACTGAATCATAGACGGGTTAAGAAATGTATCCAACTTCATCCTACTTGAAAGCAGCACTAACTCTAAATCCAGGGTATTGAACTCTGGATCCAGATTCTAATTATTCAGAAATATATTTTAAAAGGATGATTCAGAAAGGGAATCACCAGGTGTCAAAAGCAAATAATAATCTCAAAATTCAAACATTTAGAGGTAGAAACAGAATCACAGATGCCTATCAGATCCAGATTGAGATCTTAGGGACTGGGAACTGGGGTTTCAACATTCATATGACAAAAAGGCACCACTGGGGCAACACAAAGTGAAAAAAACTGGAACTTTTATCCTTGCACAGTGGTGGAAGTCTCTTAACATGACAACTTCTGCCACAAGAAGACAATAAAAAACCTTGGATGCTGAGCTACTAAAAAAGTAAGGTAAATTTGGTGAGAAAAATTACGATCTGTTGAAAAATTTAAGAAGGCCAAATCTGGGCCACACATGAGTGTTACAGAAAAAAAATAAACCTATCTGCAAGTTGCAGAAAGCCCAAGGTAAGAAATTAATGTAAGAACTTGTCCCGGGATAGTAAAACCATAGGTATCCCACCACACAGCCACAATGTCAAAACTGCAATATAAAAATACTTCCACGACCCAGGGTACAAGAGACTTCCTCAAAGAAAAAGAAAAACAAAAATATATAAAAGAAAATAAAAATTGTCCACCACATAAAATGGATTAATATGGACAGTGAAAACACACACACACACAAACAGTATTATTAATAATCCCAGGAACTTGAGATACTGGGACAATAAGAATAAAATTAAAAAATAATAATGAATAAAATTAAGACAAAACATTAAATAGGAACTTAAATGATCAAAATTTACTATACAAAAACAAACAAACAAAATTAAAACTTTCCTAAAAATTAAAAATATTGCTCAAAATTTACTGAATTAATAAAAGAGCAAAATAAACTCAATTGAAAAGAAAATGAGCAAGAAGGTAGATTTGTGGAAGTAATCTAGAATGTGATACAGAGATGAAAGATATAAAAAGAGAAACTGAATGAAACATATCATACAATGATAAAAGTCTATGATATTTCAAGGGAAAAGCAACATCAATAGAAAGAATGCAAAGGGACCATAATTGAAAAGGCAATATCTAGAGAGTCTTCAAAACTAAATAAAAATATACATTCTTTTTTAGAAAAACATGAACTAGTTCTAAAACAAAATTGCATTTAGAGATAAATTACTGAAACCACAGAACTATTAGGCAAAGAAAAATAATCTTAGAAACACCAAGTTTGAAGGGCAAATTATCCTCAAAGAATAAAAAGTACATGAATGGGGGATTTCTCATCAGGGATACATAAAATATTAGGTATAAATTTAGCCAAAAAAATAGAAGCCATGTACACTGAAAACTGCAAAACATTGCTAAGACAAATTAAAGAAAACAGAGAAGTATACCACTCCTGGATCAAACAACTTAATGGTGTTAAAAGGCAATATTCTCCAAGTTGATTTACAATTCAATTAAAATGCAATCAAAAGCAAAGACAGCTTTTTTTTTTTTCCCCCAAAAACAGCCAGATTGATTCCAAAATTCATACTGTTATAATTAAACTCAGTAGTCCCCCAAAATGGGATCTTTCCCTGTTTGGTATTGCAGAGCCAATACATGAAACCAAAAGTGAACAGTGAGCATCAAGCAGAACAAGCTTTATTCCATGGCCAAAGAATGGAGAAGCGGGAGCATGGCTCACAAACCAGCTTCTCCACTAATGAGGGGTGAGGTGATTAAAATACAGGGTTTCTCTAATAACAGGGACATTAAAAGTGAGGACATTGAAAGTGAGGGGAGAAATATTCATGTGTATTTTGGAAATGGGCAGTGAACTCACAACCAGAGTGTCACCTTTCTTTTGTCCATTATGGGTTTCTCTGGTCATTTTCATGGCAATTGTCAGCTGTCATGGTGCTGGTGGGAATGTCATTTCCATGGAAATAAGATTATAATAAAGTCTGAGATATTTTTGAAGTCATTTTGTTGACTGTCTTGGCTGTAACCAGTCTCAGCTGGTCTGGTTATAAAGGGAAATTTTACTGCAGGCATCTTGTTTCTTAGATAAGTAGAGTTAGAATGGGGTAGAAATTCAGTTATGTCATGGAGGAATTATAATGGGTGACAATATAGGAATGCAAAGGAGTTATTTTGTTTATGGTGAAAACCTTTTTGTCCTCAACTGAATCTAACCTTCTAGGACAAGTCTTAGATTTCAGACGCTTTCTAAGGGTAGTTAGTTAATCTCTGTGATTATCATTTTATTCCCATAGGAAGAACACTGAGATTCCTCTAAAACTTCCAAGAAGCCAACAATTGCCACAAGAGGCTGCTTACTTTACGCATCTTATTGTCTGGATGCAGTAATATGATGAGTTTCAGTTGCTTGCCTGAGGGTCAGTTTCCAGAGGAAGGAATTCAGGTAAGACAGATGTAAGTTTCAAGTTTCAAGACCAGGGAAGGTCAAATTCTATGTTTATTCAAAAATTTAAATATTGGTTTTATGGGATAGTTGGGCCAATTTCAGTGCCCCTCTCCATTGATCAGTTCCTTAATCACGAGGAATCTAGTCATCCATTGTCTGGCTCCTTTATGCTGAAGAGGGGCAACATAGGATAATGGTGAAAAATGAAAATGTCACATCTATAATTAGAAGTACTCGTGAAAACCTGCTTGGCATCTGGCTTATTGGAACACCATGATCTGTATACATTTATTTTGGTTTTAGAACAACCTTTTAAGCCATATTGAACTAGGGTGATTAATAACACAGGAAAGCCAAATTTTAAAATACCAGAGAATACAAAGTGGATCTTCCAGGGAATTCAAGAGAGCTATCCTCAGCCTACCAGAAATTATTCCTGATTCATCACATCCCACATGGAAAAAAACCATAGTTGTGAAGAGAACAATAACAATCTGAAAAGTGCATGTTTCTTTTATGATTTCTTATCTAGGATCTTTTGCTAGTCTTTAACTTAAGGTTATATGAAGGTTCACAAGACCATGACTATTTCCACTGGAAGGATGACAGCCAAGGATTTACCTGTGTCTGCAGATACCTGTATAAATTGGGTGAACAACTTGAGATTCTTGGGCCAGTAGAAAGTAACATGTTTTTCTTATCACACATCAGGAACCCTGTAAAGATATTTTGTAGACAAGGTAAAAGGCCAGTCTTTCCAAAGAAGCTTTTATCAGTGGTATAGAGTAAATCTAAGTTCCTCATAGCAGTCTGTTCATATGTGAAAATATGTCGTTCAGTTAAAGCCTTTGTAAAATAACTAGTGCCTCCAGTTGAGTACTGTTATAAAAGAAAACAGACTCTTATTGAACTTATGCAAATAACTATATTGCCATAAATAAAAAATACTTACAGTTTCCAAATTCTGAAGAAATCAAGTAGAGAGAGAAATATGCTTCAAATTTTGTATACAGGAACATATACTCTACCCAATTGCTAATGGCTATGAGTAACTCAAAAGGAAAAAAGTGACCAGCTGGTGGCTCATACCTATAATCTCAGCACTTTCAGAGGCTGAAGTGCGAAGATTGCTTAAGCTCAGGAGTTTGAGACCAGCCTGGGCAACATGGTGAGAACCTTGTCTCTACTAAAAGAAAGAAAAAAAATTAGCCAGGCATGGTGGCACATGTTTGTAGTCCCAGCTACTTGGGAAGCTGAGGTGGGAGGATGACTTGAGGTTGGGAGTTTGAGGCTGTGGTGAGCCCTGATTGTGCCACTGTACTCCAGCCTGGAAAGCAGAGAGAGACCATGTCTCAAAAAAAAAAAAAAAGAAGAAGAAGAAGAAGAAGAAAAGAAAGAAAGAGAGAGGGAGACAGAGAGAAAGAAAAAGAAAGAAAGAGAGAGAGACAGAAGAAAGAAAGAAAAAGAAAGAAAGAAAGAGAAAAGAAAAGAAAGAAAGAAAGACAGAAAAAGAAAGAAAGATAGAAAGAAAGAAAGAAAAAGAAAAGAAAGGAAGGAAGGAAGGAAGGAAAAGAAAAAAGAAAAGAGAAAAGAAAAGAGAGGAAGGAAGGAAGGAAAGAAGGAAGGAAGGAAACGAAGGGAGAAAGAAAAATGGTTTCTTGACTCTGAAAAACAAAACAAAAGAAAAAACTTCTATTAGTACAGCCCATGCAATTAATCCCTGTTCTGCTCAATATGGGGACTCATGAACACATTAGCTCTCTAATGACAGTCCTAGGATTTTTCTCTCTTGTCAAAATGTCACGATCTCCAAAGTTATTGGAAACCTTCATTCAATAGTCCTTTTCATGAATTCCCGTAAAGAAGCAAGTTTTGGCTGTAGCTGATTAAAAACCACTTTTTATGGGGAATAATCAAAGTAAAACAGTAAGTCAGCCATGGTTAAAAACACAATAGACAAAGAAATTTGGTTATTTCTGTGGCATACAACAATTTAGCTAATAATCATAATTATTTCTGATAACATATACTAAGACATCAGAATTTTAGGAATTTTATACAGTTTTGAAACACATATTAATACACACACACACACACACACACACATATATATTCCAAAGAAAGGAAATATCATTTCATATTTGACAATGCTTTCCTGTATAATTTTAACGTAGTATATAAGACTAATACGGTCCTTTTAGACTTCCAGGGCCACTAAAGTTAATTTTAATATAACTTTCTAAAGAATTCCACCTAATTTTAATCAACTTGCTCATCGGATAAAATGTCCATAAATCTTTTATAACCTTTTACAATTTTCAACTAAAAAGTAGACGAATGCTTGACGAATAACAGGGAATTCTTGAATACTCTGTTATTCCAGCACAGGTGCCCAGATGCATCAGTGTGCATTTGACATTAATGTTTCTTTTATAGAAAAACACTGAAATATTCTTATTCCTAAAAATCAGCTCTTACAATCTCACTTGCCCACCTCTTTTGCAATAGTTTCTGGGCCTAGAAGGATTGGATAGTTTTAATTTCTGACCCTGTTTCTCACAAAGTGATTTATTTTGATTGTAGTCTTCTTCCCATTCAGAAGATGAGGCTTTGACTGGAACCAATGTTCAAGATTTAACAGGAGTTGATTTCTTTTTCAGATCCAGGAGAGAAAGCTCTGACTTAACAGCACAAGGACATTAAAAGCAATAAAAAAAATTACACAGATGTAAAAAACCTAATTCTTTTCAATCTCAGTTTTTTGAAGCAATTAAAAAACCAATAGGAATTATCTTGATAAAATGTAAAATATGTTTCTTATACCAGTTACCAAAAAAAGCAAAGAAATACCTTCTGCAATGTGATGGTTTCTCCTTATGGCTAGCCTCTTTAGGTTTGCCATAAGTCAAACCTGATGAACAATTTAGACATAAAGTGAAAGTCAAACATGATGAACATTTTAGCCTTACCACGAAAAGTTAAGACTATAGAATCAAGTTATAATTAAGGAAAACACAGCTTCCCTAGACCTTCAAGATAGTTTAGTGTCAGACCACAATAGCAGTTAGAATCAGAGGAATGAAAGTACAGGAGGTGAGAAAAAAATTGAATGACTTGGGCCTTTTCAAGGGGAGAAAAAATAAAAGGTCAAAGCCGAAAGACACATGAGAGATGCACTTCTGAAATGTAAATCAGAGAAGTTTTCAGAAAGAGATTATAGAATCAAAATAAAAATGTTTTGTAATTTTATTAAGAATAATAAAAATTTTAAGCAAACTTTGTTTTAACATAGGGGAAGAATCTTAGAAAGACTCTTGTAAGTAATTCCTCTTCAATTATACCCAAATTAATGACATACAAAATTTATTTTACAAATTCTTTTATCACCAATTTTATTATTATGTACACAGGCCATCTACAACATGCTTGGACCTTCTGATTTGGCACATTTTATAAAAAGAATTATATGTTAACTAGAATTCTTACTTTTAGTAACTTTAAATTTTAGTGAAAAATCTAGGAAGCAAGAAATCCTGAACTGTCTGTGAGATACTGGCATTTTATAGATGAAAGTAATTCACAAATTTTTAGAAACGCTTTCTCATATCATAATCCATTCTTAATTGGAAATGACCAAGACATTCAATGAGCATCTATTACTGAATTTAAAATAATTTTTGATATTTTGATATTTTAAGTTACACAAAAGTTTACCTACAAGCATTTATACCATTTATATGTACTCAATTTATTCATTTTTATCAGTTTATTTAGATTACTTCTGAAAACTGAGATATTAGAAAAAGCTAGTCACTATTTCAAGTTATTTCCTTGTTAACCATTTTTTTTCTAGTCTCTACTTATCAGATATGTATCAGATTTTTACCAATTTATCAGATTTTATCAGATATTTACCAAATTTTAACTTAAAGTTAAGCATGTGGGTATACTCATTAAAACTTAGAATATTTCATTAAACCAACATTATTAGTTATATTTATTTTAAAAAAGTTACACATATTGGCCAGGAGTGGTGGCTCACACCTGTAATCCCAGCACTTTGGGAGGCAGAGGCAGGTGGATCATGAGGTCAGGAGTTCGAGACCAGCCTGACCAACATGGTGAAAACCCATCTCTACTAAAAATAAAAAAATTAGCTGGGTGTGGTGGCTCACACCTGTAATCCCAGCTACTCAGGAAGCTGAGGCAGGAAAATTGCTTGAACCCAGGAGGCAGAGTTTGCAATGAGCCGAGATCATGCCATTGCATGCCAGCCTGGGCAACAGAGGAAGATTCTGTTTCAAAAAATTAAATAAATAAATAAAGTACATATATAATGATCTCATTTTGTTCTTAGCTGAATTTACAGTCTTATAAACTTTTGCTGAACCTCGACACTTTAAAATATCTGGGAGAGGTAAATGTAAAATAATCAGTTAAGCCACACAAAAACATGCTGACAAATTCTGAATACATTTCTATTTGTATTTTACCATTAATATTGAAGTCAGCTTGTTCATTAAAGATTTACTTAAGTCAGGTAAACCTGAAAAATGCTTAGACTTATTTAGTTAATGTATGAGTGCTCTTTTATTTATGAGCCCATTTGGTACCCTGTAAACACAACACATAACATGGACATGCACACACATACACCAAGATCCAGTAGCTTTCAGCTCAGAATTCCAGCCATGAGATAACAGTTAAACTCACTGGTTTAGAAACATGTTAATATGGCTGACCTTTGCCCTGATTCGTCTTCCAGTGAAGGTTGTGGACGAAAATTTTGGGTAAAGCAGTTTTCATGGCAGTTCAATTTTTAAAAGCTAAAACTTCCCAGACTCCCAAGAACGCTGGGGCCAGATAACACCACAGAAGACCATCATGTTCTTATTGGGCCCAACCCTGCCTAAAAAAGCAACATAAAAGCCTGGGTACATTAAATTCCATCCTGGTTTTCCTTTCACTGGAAAATGAATCCAATTGACAGACAGTACTACAATTCATAAACCTTTCAAGATCAGACAAAAAAGGGCCCGTCCAGAGTAGTGTAGTCATAGACTTTCCCTTGCTGCATTGGCCTACAACTACATTCAGATCAACCATGAAAAATGCATGCTAGCAGGCTGCACTCTTGAGATTGAATCCCAACCCCCATGACTACATTGACATACACACAATCACCAAAACATAATGCAACTCTGCAGCAACCAACAAGCCCCAAGAGTATCCAAACTGAAACAGTTGAAGGGCTTCCTCTTTCCATCAGCTAGTCTTGTTCAATCTACAACAGAAATTCCTTCAGGATCTCTCAAATTGAGAGGAGCCAATCCCACTGTCTGAACTCACAAATGATACTCACTTGTCTACACACCCATAAACAATTACTAACAAACCCCAATAATGTGCAGACTGAAGCATTTAGAGTGCTTCCTTCATCAGACGGGCTTATTCAACCTGCAGATGAAAATTCCTACAGAATTTCTCAAATTGAAAAGAGTAATTCTGACTGTCTGGTATTCACAAAAGACAATCACCTATCCAGAGGTAAGCGTCACATTTCAAAGATGTTCTTCCTAAGCACTCAAGAACACAGTTGCGGCTGGCAGTGGCAGGGCCAAATAGAGAGAGACTCAAATCCACCTCAGGCCAAAAATGGGCCGGCAGCTGCTTCAGAGGGCTTCCAAGATTGCCCTGACCCATGGGGTAGCCAAGCCATGATCAATACCTTCCTGGTCAGGGTACCAAAATCTATGAGCTTGGTCCTATCGTTTGCCTCACAGCCAGCCAATCACTGAGACAATGAGCACTGCCAGAAAAAAAGGCTTTTAAGTTGGGTGACACCAGTGAGAGAAATGGAAACCAAATCACAAATCTGTCTTTCCCAACTGACTAAAATTGAGGGTTTATATAGTGGAGAAGAAATATATGGGGAAGAAAACAGAAATTTGGGAAGACTAATGCAGAAATCATGAGAGATGAGGGGTCTGGCATCTAAGTGTCTGGGTGTGGAGTTTCAGTTTCTTGCCTAAGGAAGGAACTCATGTAAGACAAATGTAAATTTCAAGTTTTAAGATCAGGGAGGGTCAGTTTCTATGTTTATTCATAACACCATAAATATTAGTTCAATGGGACAATTGGGCCAGCTTCCGAAGGATCAAGGTTACAAAACAAAAGGATCTAAAGTAAGATCTATTAAATCTAAAGTAAGATTTAATAAACTACTGCTGACAAGCAAAATCCCATCTGCCATGTGTTTTTGCATAGTTCATGAGCTAAGAATAGTTTTCATGTTTTTAAATTGTTGGGAAAAATCAAAAGAAGAACAATATGTTGTAACACACAAAATTATATGAAATTTATATCTCAGTGTCCATAAATAAAGTTTTATTAAAACACAGCTACACACATTTATTTACATATTATCTAGGGTTGTTTTATGCTGTGATGATAGAGTTGAGTAGTTTTGACAGAGACTGTATGGCCTGCAAAACCTGAAATACATACTATCTGACCATTTTCAAGAATAGATTCCAACTCCTGCTTTCAGGCAACCTAACTCTGATAGGGAGGCAGAATCACCAGTTTAGACTCAACTGTGTGTGTGTGCCCATAAGTGTAAGTGTAATGAGGCTAGCCATTGAGAATACCTGAGGACACTATAGTTCTTTAGGGATGTTTTAAACATCTCTAAACATTATGCAAAACAGATTAGGGTCTTGATATTCTAATATTCTAATGCAAGTTTTTTCATTATCACTGTAGTGTGTATTTATGTGCCATATACTAAGAAGCCCAGTGATTGCTAAACCTTACTAGGCTAAAAAAATTTTTTGGCATGAAAAAAAGTTGGCCATCTGGTTGCCTTTCATAATAATAATTGTTAACATTTAATAAGCAATCACTATGATAATACCTTCCTCATAAAGACTCTGTGAAGTAATACTACTGTTTTCTTTATTTTACTGATGAAAGCATAGAGAAGTTAGGAATTTAAGCATGTAATTTGTAAATGACTGAGCCAGGATTCAAACTCAAGCTGTCTAAATGTATGTCCACCAATATTAATGGTCTATTTCTTGTTGTATAGTGATATCACTGAATGGGATATGCAGATGTGTCTTCCTTAATGACTCCATCTAGAGCTAGTTCTCTTTCCTTAAATGTCTGAACATGAGACTGGCCTCCTGGGCCAGACACTTGTCCCAACTCCCCATCCCTAAAGTTTTTTTAATTCCAGCTTGGTCATATATGGAGAGCAATGACTGTCAAGGACTGCACATGACTGCATACCAACTTTACTCATAATTATTATACACAGAGTTTCCACAATGCTCTTGTGAACAGAAGTAAAAATCTCATTGGGTTTACAGCCAAGAATAAGCCAAAAATTTTTAAAGGACACTTAAAATCTAAATTATTTGCTATTTTTGCTACCTTAAGGAAATAACAACACTCTTTATATTTTGTTGTATTACATGTATTATATAGTCAAAGAAAGAACACTTTGCTTTAACAATCTAGAGAGGAAATTATGAAAATACAGATAGTATGAGAGAGCTTTGAGAAAACATAAAATTTGCAAAGTAAAGTAAGGATTTTGTATTTAAGTGACCCAAAAAGCAAAGTGAGAAGGAAGAGCTCAGCATCTCAGAGGAAACACTAGACTCCACACAAGTTTAGACTTGTAAACATTTTTTTTTTACAAAAACTGTGCCCTCAGAGGGCACAGTGAATGATGCCTTTTTTCCCTGCCTGAATCTAAAATCTATTGGGAGACAGAGAGAGGGGAGACAGGGACAGACCATTTTTATGAAGGTGATATTGAAAAATATGCTCTTTGTATGGGCAGTATTTCCTAACAATGATTCCTAAAATTATATGAATATACATATCCAGTTACAGTCACTACTGAACAAACACAGACCTTCCCAGGTCTCCCTGTAAAATTAACAGCATGGATTAGTGAGGGCAGAACCTCTACTTTTTGGTGGTGAGAGGTGACAACGTGCTGGCAGCCCTCACTCGCTCTCAGGGCCTCCTCGGCCTCCTCATCTGCTCAGGCCACGCTTGAGGAACCCTTCAGCCTGCCACTGCACTGTGGGAGCCCCTCTCTGGGCGGGCCCAGGCCAGAGTCAGCTCCCTCTGCTTGTTGGGAGATACGGAGGGAGAGGCGCCGGTGGGAACTGGGGCTGTGGGAGGCGCTTAGGGCCAGTGCAAGTTCCGATGAGCACGGGCTCCACAGGCCCAACACTCAGAGTGGCCAGCCAGCTCCGCCGGCCTAGGGCAGTGAGGGGCTTAGCACCTGGGCCGGCACCTGCCGAGGGTGCGCCCAGTCCCCCAGCACTGCTGGCCCATCCACACTGTGCTAGAATTCTCACTGGACCTCTGCCACCTCCCTGTGGGGCAGAACTCGGGACCTGCAGCCCGCCATGCCCGAGCGGCCCCTCCGTGGTGGGCTCCTGCATGGCAGGAACCTCCCGGATGGTCGCCGCTCCCTGCTCTGCCGTGCTTGGTCCCATCTACCGCCCAAGGACTGAGGAGTGCAGGCGCATGACTCAGGACTGACTGGTAGCTTTGCCTGTGGCCCTGGTGCGAGATCCACTAGGTGGAGCCAGCTGGGCTCCGGGACTTGGAGAACCTTTATGTCTAGCTAAAGGATTATAAATGTACCAATCATCACTCTGTGTCTAGCTCAAGGTTTGTAAACGCACCAATCAGTGCTCTGTGTCTAGTTAATCTGCTAAGGACTTGGAGAACTTTTATGTCTATCTAGAGGATTGTAAATGCACAAATCAGCACCCTGTGTCTAGCTCAGGGATTGTAAATGCACCAATCAGCACCCTGTCAAAACGGACCAATCAGCTCTCTGTAAAATGGACCAATCAGCAGGATGTGGGTGGTGCCAGATAAGGGAATAAAAGCAGGCTGCCGAGCTAGCAGTGCCAACCTGCTTGTGACCCCTTTCACACTGTGAAAGCTTTGTTCTTTTGCTCTTTGCAATAAATCTTACTGCTGCTCACTCTTTGGGTCTGCAATACTTTTATGAAATGTAACACTCCCCATGAAGGTCTGCACCTTCACTCTTGAGGCCAGGGAGACCATGAACCCCCCCAGGAGGAGTGAACAACTCCTGACGGGAGGAATGAACAACTCCAGATGGGCTGCCTTAAAAGCTGTAATACTCAGCACGAAGGTCTGCAGCTTCACTCCTGAAGCTAGCGAGACCATGAACCCACCAGAAGGAAGAATCTCCAAACACGTCCGAACATCAGAAGGAAGAAACTCCGTACACACCATCTTTAAGAACCATAAAACTCACCGGGAGGGTCCACGGCTTCATTCTTGAAGTCAGTGAGACCAAGAACCCACCAATTCCGGATACAGTGGTCCCTTGGCTATCTGGGGGAAACCTGCAGGGAGAAATGTGGCAGGGAGCTGGAAGGATTTTCTTTCCCTAATTCATGAATTACCTAGCTCATTTCAACTCCTTCTGTGTGAGAGTCATAATTGGTGGGACAAGATACTAAGAATTAAAAAGAATCTCTGATAATGAGCAAATGAAGAGTCCATAGTCCCCTTCCTCCCCTATTTTCAACAGTGCTTATTGGAATATAGAGTTCTTAAAGGAAAGAAAAAAAAAAAGGCTGCTGCTATGTGTCTTTTGGAGGTTGTAGTTGAGTTAGATATTTGAAATAATGAAAAGAAATTCACTATCATAAAATAAAGTAAAAGAAAATAAAAATGAGGAAAAATATATATGTCCCAAAAGCTCCAAAGAAAGTCTGTTCTTCATATAAAAGAAAAAAGGATGATTGGTGGCTTCAGGCTTTGTTGTAACAGGTCACATCTCTGTGGCCTTACTCCAGCAAGGACAAGAGTTATGTCTGTCTTTGCTACACCGTTTGCACGTAGTAGGAAACTGAAGAGTACTCACTGGATTAATGAGTGTATCCTGGAACTGTGGATGTGCTGCTCTAAGGCTTTGAATCAGCAAAAATCATAATACATGTCAAATTAACTAAAATGTAATTGTTCTCAGTGGAATGAAAAGACACCTAGACTTATATTTCTATTACTTTTATTTACTAAATATTCATAAGGTCCTTTCCACATTCAAGGTTCTACGTTAGGCATTGAGAGGGATATCATTATCACCAAGACATAGTGCTCTGTTCCTCACTAAAAGACTGAGTTATAGGGATTTAAGAAAAGAATACAAGGATCAACTACTTATAAGGAGGAAATGACCAAGAAAAGTATACAAAAGAAGACAGAGATTCAAAACTAGTAAAAATAAGAAGAGGGCATCTACTTACATTTTATTTTATCTATCTTTTCACATGGGGTTAGAATAAAAATGGGTAAAAATGTATTTTTTCAAAAAGAGTCATTTTTGCTATTTGTAAAATTGTCTATCAAAATGAATTAAAGTAGTTCAAAAAGTTCTAATTTAAGGGCAAATACCACAGTGTTATAGCAAATAGAACACAATTCATATACATTCTTCAAAGTATGAATAAATCATGCTGCTGCACTATATCCATACTCCTATTTTCAAGTGTGTGTTGTTAAACAAAATTTCCTTCAAAAGCATTACTCAGTTAACAGTATATTATCTTTTATCAGTGATCTAATACTAGATAGACAACTACATTAAAATAACTTCTGTACAGTCATTTGACTTAAGAAAATAAGTCCTCAGATTCACATAAGTATTGGAAAGCTCGACCATTATTGATGACTCTGAGAGTTATGAATGTTCTAAATGATACCAAATCTAAAGGATATTTTTATAGTATTCATGTTCTTGTGTCTCAACAGCATTTAACATTGTAGGCTGTACCTGCCTTACTGAAAAACTGTTTTTCCTTGATATTTTGACACCATACTCTCCTGTGCCACTTTCTACCAGACTACTCATGGTGCCTTCATTGCCTTCTCATCTCCTTCCACCTTGTCTTTCCCCATGAGTGTTTTTCTTTTTTTTTTTTTTTTTTTTTTTTTTTTTTGAGACGGAGTCTCGCTCTGTAGCCCAGGCTGGAGTGCAGTGGCCGGATCTCAGCTCACTGCAAGCTCCGCTTCCCGGGTTCACGCCATTCTCCGGCCTCAGCCTCCCGAGTAGCTGGGACTACAGGCGCCCGCCATCTCGCCCAGCTATTTTTTGTATTTCTTAGTAGAGACGGGGTTTCACTGTGTTCGCCAGGATGGTCTCGATCTCCTGACCTCGTGATCCGCCCATTTCGGCCTCCCAAAGTGCTGGGATTACAGGCTTGAGCCACCGCGCCCGGCCGAGTGTTTTTCAACTTTGGTACTAGGCCTGTTCTATTATCATCAATGGGTTCTCTCCCTAGAAAAACTTACATATACTCATGACTTCAATGACCCTCTGGACCTTTGATATCTCTCCTGAGTTCATATGTAGTCACCTCTTGATATCCATGGGTGTTTGGTTCCAAGATCCCTGTGGATCCAAAAATCCAAGGATGTTCAACTATCTCATATAAAATGGTGCACTATTTGCAAATAGCCTACTCATATACTTTACATTATCTGTAGATTTCTTATAACAGCCATTCTGACCTGTTTGGCACCAAGGACTGGTTTTGTGGAAGACAGTTTTTCCACAGACGGAAATGGGGGGGGGGGGGGGGGTTTTAGGATGATTCAAGTGCATTACATGTATTGTGCACTTTATTTCTATTATTATTACATTGTAATATATAATTAAATAATCATACATCTCACCATAATCTGGTATCAATGGGAGCCCAGAGCTTGTTTTCCTGCAACTAGATGGTCCCATCTGTGGGTGATGGAAGACAGTGACAGATCATTAGGCATTAGATTCTCAGAAGGAGTGTGCAACCTCCCTCACATGAGCAATTCACAATAGGGTTTGCGCGGCTATGAGAATCTAATGCCGCTGTTGCTCTGAAGGGAGGCGGAGTTCAGGCAGTAATTCGAGTGGTGGGGAGAAGCTGTAAATAATAGATGACACTGCACTCACTAGCCTGCTGCTCACCTCCTGCTGTGCATCCCAGTGCAGTCTGTGGCCTGGGGTTGGGACTTCTTGTCTTATGATACCAAATACAATGCCACAATGCCTGCACATCAATTCACTCACATGGAGTCAACATAGTAATTGGGGGTCAAGAATTCAAGTTTTGCTTTTGGTAAGTATGTGGAATGCTTTTGCCCCCAGTACTACATTTTTGATCCACAGTGGTTGAATCCATGAATGCAAAACTCATGGATGCAGACAACCAACTGTATATATAATCACCTGCATAATTGAAATATCATTTGTAAATTCTAAACTAATCTCAAACCCAACATGTCAAAATTAAATGCATAGTATTCTACTAACCTGTTTTTCTTCTAGTTGTTTCTGTGTCAGTGAATGGACCGTCCATCCATGGATTCATAAATAAAAAACCTAGAAGTCATACATGCTAGTTCCTCTGCATTATCCATGATATGAAATCAATTAAAAAGGCCTTCTTCTCCCCCAAAGAGCACAGAATTAAAAGTAGTTATTTTAAAAGTTAACAAAAATAAGGATAAAACATAGGATATTACTGGAGAAATGACTGTATACTGAAAGTTGGTGAGAACAACATACAAGCTTTTTCTGCATTATTATTCAATTATTTTATACCCATTTGTAACAAAGATACACAGAATCAAACATATGTGGCTCTCTGAAAGAGAAATATCTCCCCAATTGCATTTAGGGTTTCTCTGAAAAAGTGGCATAGTACTTACCAGGATGTGCCTTTAAAAACAGACATTGTTTCTCTCAATGCCAATGGATAGGTCTGCTTTGAATCATCACTTATTATCAAAAATGCATTTGGACATTAGTGTTTAGAATGCTCTTCTAACTTAAGCCTGTTCCCCAAATAGGGTGGGTGTACTAGCTCTGGGAACAAATTAAAAGGTTTTAGCTTGTTTGTGTTCTTTTCCAGAGAACAGGCTTCTGAAAAAGATACATTTTCAATTCTTTGTAAACTACGAGATAATGCATTTGGAGTAACTATTCTGGTACTTTTAGAATTAGCTGGGCAAGCCTTGTTAGTGCCTTAAGAGATTTTTAATTATATAGTTTATTGCAGTAATTGCTTTATTTTATAGAGCACTTACTTCCTGTAAGTGCACTTTGTGTATGTGGCAACTGTTGTTCCTTTAATTATAAGGTTAAGTATCATATAATTACAGGGTAAATACACAGTTATTTTTGCCTTGTGTGCCAAAGTGTTTAGGTAACTTAGTATTTGTACAAAGGAACCAAATGGTGCTTAGGAATCTATCCTTTGATTCCCATATAAAATAATCTTCAGCACAAAATTCTGTCATGTAGTGTATTATTTTTCCTTTTGAATAACTCTCAAGTGCCAGACCAAAGTACACTTTTATGAAATAAGTTACATTACGATGGGAATTGACGTCATTGGCTTTTTAAAATACATACTTCAGGAAAACTTCCATAATTATCAAGAAAAACATTTATTATGGTGCATTTTATTCAGTGTTACGCAATTTTAAGTTTTATATTTTGTCGTTGCTGTCAACTCTTAGCTTAAATCTAATACATTTATATGAAAAGCAGAATAAAACGAAGCCACAATTTAGAGTATATTCAAATACTAGTAAGTTCCCAGATGAAAATAATAAAATTGCAAACAATATTCACATGTCTTTCAGCTTCTGTAACTATTACCATAATTATTAAATATTTTGTGTGATTTGTATATGTAGAAAAAATTTTAACTCTGCATTAACTTCTGTAATGATTCTAGAATTTAAAAGTTCTTTAAAAATAATATGTTTTATACTTTAATATTTTCTCATTAATCACTCCTAATAACAAAATAGATGCAATACATTAATCAATTCATTCTATAGACATTTATTTGGTGCTTATTATATTCTAGGCACAGAATATACTGTATTCAATGTGCTCAAAACGAGCACATTATTTAGTACAAAAAGTGAACAGATAAACCAATAATTCTAACTAATGTTAAAAGTTCCCCAATATTGCTATACAGAAGGTAGAAATGTTGCGCAGGTGAAAGAGTCGTCAGCTATAAAGAGGGCAGATGAAGGAGGGTACAGGATGGAAAATAATTAGATCTTCAAAGGTGAAAATATGTCCTCCACACAGGCAAGATAGATTTTCAAAGGTGATGTGTACTTGCCCACATTTCAGAAATTACCACAGTGACCACTAGCCACTTAAGCTAAATACAAAAAAATAGTAATTCCATTTTGTGGCAGGTCAAATATTCACAAAATTTTATTAAGCCAAAGATTCTAATAGTTTAGAGCCTGATAGTTTATTATTCATAAATGATAAGAATATTAAATGGCAAAGAGAACTGAAAGTAAGATGTTCTGTTGATCAAAGACTGTGATCCTAATAGAAGTGAATGTATTGTTCAGTGATCTTGCCATAGAACAGGGACCACAAAGGGCTAACCATAGCACATTACTCTTCAGCATGCATATGAATTCACTGCTTCTAAATAAAAGAGAAGAACCACCTTTATGGCTAAGCTAGGACACACACTGCAACAATCTAGGTTCACTGAGGATTTGATGTTGAGGAAAGATTTGCATCGTATTATGAAAGCATTATAATAACTGTTCTACAGTTTAATGTGTTGCCTAATATTTATTTTTTTATTCTTTTGCTTCTCAGACTAATTACTACCTTTTCAGGTTCATACTAAATTTGAGACACTAACGCCAACTTGTAATTCATTCAGAAATCTGGCCTCTTGGACGACTCCTCTGTAGTTGTTATTGTTATTCTTTTTAAGTCATTCTCTGAAGAACAAGATCCTCCAGTGTGGATTAGTATAGGGGTAAATCTATTGAAACAAGATGGTCAGAAGAAATACTTTAAGGAAGTTTTGAATCACATCCCAACATGTGGTATGTAGGAAGGGTTACCAGAAAACAAATGTTGTGGGATGCTCATCCTGATGCTAAGCATTTATATCAAGAGAAAAGATGGCAAGTGAAAGCTACTGTACAAAAGATCATGTGAGTATACACTAGAGGGACTTTGTCTTTGCCAAACATTGAGAAAACACTTTTGAATCATATTTTCCCAGAAAATATTATTTCAGGTACAACTAAGCATATCTTCTAGCATAAAAACTGTAAGTTACGAAATCCTCTCATGTCTTAATATTGTAAACATCAATTACTTCTAAAAACAATTATACTTTTATTTAAATTACCACAAGGAGCACTTTTTCTTATACAAACTACAAAATCATAGCGTAAAATGAGTTGAGAAATGGTTAAGAATAAAAAATTAACTTGTCAATAAAAGAAAAAGACGTGTGAGCTTGTACTTATCAACATTTCCAAACTAAGCAAGATGCCTTCATGCATATATCAGCTTAAGAGTCATTTCATGCTCAGTTTACTGGGGAAATGAAATATTACAAAAGGAAGAAAAAGACAGATAACTCAGTAATTTCTTCAGTAAGCATGTTAATTGGAAAGCAGAGTGTATTTTTTTCGTGACTTTCTGTGTAATAGGACTCTATGTTAAAAGTAAGGTAGAGTCTCTGCACATTTGATTTATCAAACGGTAACTTCTGTACTTTTATTCAAAAATTTCTTTTAAAGAAAGTTTATTTTCTATGAAATCTCTTAAACAATTGTGTAAGATTGAGGTTATGACTTGGGTCTGACAAGTTTACCTTGGTAAAACTACTACACATTCTCTAAAATTTCTTTTAATTTTAAAACTTTGTTTATAATCTTCGGTCTCTTAAGAAAGCATTAAAAAATACAGACCATAAATACAACATACATAAGGAACCAGCACATAGTATTATGAGTCTATTTCTTAGTAGCATTTTCTTAATTTTGTTTCAAATCAAAACTACCTTTTATGCCGTTTGAATAATATTTTAATAACCAATGCTAAAATATATACACATACATTTGCACACACACTACTAGAAAATACCTTGTTCAAAAATAAACTGGTTAAGGATGGTTCACAAATCTTTATGCTTTCTGTTTGTCTAAGTGACTACTGTAGATGGCATAATCACAATAGCCTACATTTTATCACTGACCAGGAATTATGTTTGGCTATAACCTCGCCATTAAACAGATGTAAAATAATGTCCATTGTATTTTTCTAATTGTCAATTGTATATTCCCACAATGTTCCTGGTTTCCAACTGTGCTAGTGACAACAATATTTAATTTTAAGAACAATGGTTAACCACATGTTTTGCATGATGAAATCTAAGCATCTGACACAATGTTTTCCCAATATGTTTACACATATGATTCTATGTCCTTAAACACTGTGTTTGGTTCCTGACATAAAGGAGTTTGAAGATCAGAGATTTTGGGAGGGGGGCGGAACTGTCAACACTCTCTAGATGTTTTTCTTATGTTTTCAGTGTTACCAACATTACTCCTCATAATAACATCGATGTGAAGAATAGTCCTGAAAGATATACCCTACTCATATATTTATTTTTCATGTTCACATTATTCCATAACAAAACTCATGATAACTCATTTTCAGAGTACATAAATAAACAAGAAGTTTTTTTCTTGGAAAATTAAATTAAAAACACAAACACTTGGAATTGGGCAAACATAAAAGTTACAGGTTTTTTTCCTCCTAAAGCAAAGTAACTGAGGACAGGGCAACACAAAAGTTTCATTTTGTTTCTACCAAATGTTTAAATCCTAATTATGCCATGGAGGAGACCCTATTAAGAGCTTGTTTGCCTTGAAAACCTTTCTTTAATTTGGTAACCTCTTCTTTAACACAGAGCTTGTATAACCAGCCCAGGACCATTTGTATAACTATACCAGTCAAGAAAATACAGTAAACAGATGGGGCTGAAGCAACCCAGAGGAACATCAATCAACCTACAACATGTCATGTTGATGATAAATACTGAACACTAGAAATCTTTAGTCCACAAACCCAGAGGGCTTCCTGTATTTTATTTGGTCATTGTGGTTGCACTAGCATTTTCATCTGAATTACCTAGGCAAACATGAACTTAGCCTCAATAATTTTGTATGAAGCTCACAACAGGAAAATATCCTCATTTCCTAGATACATTCCCATAGGTACCTACATATTCCTTAAAGAATTTGCAAACTGTCCTACTGTGACAACTCAACTGGATGCATGCATTTCTCTACTATGGCAGTAAATGTAGAAAAGAGATTATACAAGCAGCGCCTGATATAAATAGCTTTCTTTCTCCCCCTATTCCTTGTGTAGACATAATTCTTGTCCTCAATACTCTCCCAAACAACAAATGGAATTTTTCTGAAACACCAGGACTTCTTGTGTAGTAAACTTGGTGAGAAACTTCAGCAGCTTTAGAATATATGAAGCTACATTTGCTGTGCAGGAAATTCCTATTTTAAATATTTGCTAAACTCTTACTAGAGCTATTTGGCACAGGGTGGTAATGGCAATATAAGTAAAAAATGGTCTCTGACATCAAATAACTCACTCTAGTGGGTGAAATAGAAACTAATGTATCACCAGCACCCATGACAATGGCTGCCTCATTGTCTCCTTTCATTATATATTTGGAATAATTTAACACATAGTGTGACAAGGTTAAGATACAAATACATATGCCGCAAAGGCACAGAGATGTGAAAGAGTAACCCTATTTCAGTGATGATGTAAGTTAAGCAGGAGATGTGGAATACCTTGCACGTGGTATATAGTTATTAAGTGTCAAAACTAATATATGTAATGTCTGTTTCTAGAACTTCATATTTTTGTAACTTTATTATGCTATATAGTCTAGTCAAAGGGGGATAAGGGTCTATAGGCAGGACTTAATACAGCTGAATTGTCCAGATCAATGTCCTTGGGTCTGCTAGCCCCCTGTGGTTGCTATCTTGTGAGGTTTACTTGTTTAATTATTGAGCAGACTTGACTCAGGCCTGTGTGTCCGTGTCTTCTTATTGCATCTGTGGTGTGGTATTTGCAACATACCTCTTTACAATAGTGGGTGTCATAGGCTTAATGGTTTTGTCCCCTCAAAAATGTATGTGTTGGAAACTTGATCCCCAAAGCAACAGTATTAGGAGTCAGGCTTTAGGGAGGCCTGGAGCCCTCATAAATGAATTAATGCTGTTATCCCACGGGCTTGTGGGACTGGATTGACTCTCCTTTTTCAATTCTGCCATGTGAGGACACATTTGTCCTTTCTTGTCCTTTCACCTTCCCCCATGTGAGAAGGCAGAAAGAAGGCTCACATGAGTTGCCAGCGCTTTTATCTTGGACTTTCCAGCCTCCAGAACTGTGACAGAATAATTTTTTCTTCTTTGTAGATTGCCCTTTCTCAGGTATTTTGTTTAGCAGCACAAATGGACTAAACAGTGAGACAAGACTCTTGTCTTTTGCACATTTTGAACACCCATACACCTGGATAAGTTCTTTGTGGGGGAAAAAGAGAACAAGAAGGAAGAAAAGAACAAATCTCAAGAAACTTTGTTGGCTCGGTGATCTACTTTTTACTGAGATTTTCTGGTCTATATTCAATCCCTGAAAACAATAATTATGTCATTGTTTAGGTGGGTGTTTCATTAGCTTTCATTATCATAATATTTAACTGTAGCCCAGTGAATTATGTGTTTGAAATATGTTTTAAATGAATACAAACTGCCACAAAAAACACAAAAGAAGAGTTTCAATACACTTTTTATTTTGGAATAATTTTACATTCACAGAGAAGTTGCAAATACATAAATGAGTTTCCATAAACACTTCATCCAGCTTTCTAATGTTAACATTATATGTGACCATGGTATGCTTATCCAAACAAAGAAACTAATTTTGTTCAGGACTTTAAACACTTTACTTAAAGTCATAAAAGGTGCATGGATAACTGAGAATACATTTTGTATCCTTGTTCAGAAGACTTAATATTATAATGATGCCCTTTTTTTTCATAATTAATACGTAAGTTTAATATAATCTTTATAAAATGCCAGTAAAATTTTCTCTACACTTGATGGATTTTTTTTTGTATTTTAGAACAGTAAAATAATAAGAAAGTTTATCCTCATAAGTATTCAAATGTTACTTATTTAAGATAACTTGGTGTTGCTGTAATAGTATAGAGGCAAAATAAACGCATCAGGAAAGAAACTTCAGAAATAGATATCAGTAAATACAAAAATATAAGTGTTGCTCTTCAAATCTGTAGAAAAGAACAAACCAGTTTATAACATTTTTGATAAAAATGACCAAAATATTATTTTGATTTTGAAAACCATAAATCGAAAAAATTCCTAAAATAGTAAAATTGTCAAACAGAATGTACTAAAATATGCATACTTATAAAATTTTGTGGTAAGAAAAGATGTTAAAATGCTACAACAAAGGAAGAAATCATACATTTAAATACTAATTTGATTACATATATTTTAATATATTTCCATATGAAACAAAGAAAAATTATATTCCGAACATATTAAAATTTCATATTGAAAAATTACAAATTCAAAATAGATTAAAAAATCCAAACATAAAGTTAATATCATTAAACTTATGATCAAGACAAAGAAATGAGCTATGCAGAATATATAAAATAGCTAATAACATATTAATAAACATAATGATTCAGAAAGACATTCAGTTTTCAAGAAGATATCATGTATTGTTCAGCAATTACAAATAACTACACCCCGTGTTGTCTTGGAACGAGGAGATTGACTTGGAACAAGTCAATTCATTAGAATTCATAAAACCATTCTCTGAATTAATAGATAGATAGATAGATAGATAGATAGTTACACACACATATATAAAACCTCGAAAATTCTGCAATTCCTTCTTTAATAACCTATTCCAAAAAAACAACAAAGCTGAAATATCAGGGTGAATATTTAAACAAATATAGTTATTGTTGAATCACTTAATAAAAAAATAAAGTGTTATCTAAACATCCTTCAGTAGAGAGTGATTGAGACAGTTGTGTTTTGTTTACACTTTGAAATCTTAGAGATTAATAAAAAAGATTTTGAAGAAATGTATTTATTGATTTGAGAAATGTTTACAATATATTAAGTAGAAAAGCATACGGTAAAACATGACCATTTAAAACATGAGTAAACAGTCTGAAAATATATACATCAATGTGCAATTTTAATATAATGACTCATTTTCTTGGTGTTGCTTATTGAAATTATTCTCTGTCTATGTCTATTTCTTATGCATTTCAAATCTTAAAAGTAAAATAGATAAAAAATTGTCACTATGCTAATCAAGTAAATTAAGAAGGTGAACAAAAGCCACACAAGTTTTCTTTGTACTAAAATTTGCTACCAGTGGCTACTGAGCAATCATTTCCCAAAGCAGTGGTATGAAAGCGTTCTACAAATTTACAGGAAATAAAAATGTGTTCCATCATTAACATCATTGAGTTAAGCTAAAATGTCAGATAAGGCCTTAAGGTCACATGGAGATTTTAATGGAGCATATGTTTGATTCAATAGAAATGTTATAGACAAAACATTTGCATCAATGAACTACACATGAATTAAAGATAAGTTAATCAAAATCCTTAATGTACTGATTTGGAGTCACAAAATCTGTATAATTGTTAAATGTTTCATTAATTTACTAAATGGTTCCTACTTCATGTCTATTTCTATTTGCAAATTAGAGATAGTGCAATATATAATCAGTCTGTGTATCATACAAAATGCTAATACTTAGAGACCTTTGGAAGAAAGTAAAATGTATTTCAATAGAAAGCATATTTAACAAGAGGTGTATTACTGCTGATAATTTTTGAAATGGTATTAAATTTTGAATGCAACCATTCTTATAATATTCATAGTAGTACACAAAATATAGCATTGTGTAATTACAATGTTTCAAACATGTAATTTCATTTGGAATTCACACTAACTCTGTGAAATAGATAAGTAAAATCTCTATACACCTAGTGGCAGAAAATTGAAGCCCAAGGACACTAAAATGTGAGATATATTTCTCTGCTGGTCAGAAAAAAAGTGGTCAGTTATTAGTGTCTGTCTTTAAAGAGCTAGAGACATATCTTCACAATGAAATAGCCAGACATGTGAAGAAATAATATTATTTAATATCAGCATCAGTTGAGAGAACTAAAGAAATCTAGCTTGCAGGACAGACATTGCTGAATATGGATGAGAACTGGGTTCAAATGTTACCATGCTGGCTTGGATAACAGGGAATCTCAGGCATATTTTGGTTATGTTTTGAATCAAAAGAAACCTAGGTTTACAGCCTGACTCTGCCACTTTGTAAATATGATAGCTGAGGAGTCTTGGGTTCTTCATCTTTAAAATGAGTATATTGATGCTTACCTCCATCTTAGTGGGTAAAATGTGGATTGGTTTCTGAATCTGAGAAAGAATTACAGAAGGTCCCTCATTTAGATGAGAGAATGTTTTGGAAACATCAACCAATTTCCAAAAATCAAACTCACCAGCCATAGTGTGGGGATAATTTTTTAAAAATAATTTCAGTCATTGGGACAATGCCTTCTATGTACTAAATGCTCCAACATATAGTTAATATTAACATCATTTTGTTGCCTTTGATGTCCTATGAAGCCACCATATCCCTGATTGTTGAGTTAGATTTTCATAAATTGGTTATTACTTCAATGCCTGTTTCTTAAGTTAAGAGTCAAACCTGCTAAGAGCGGTGGCTCACACCTGTAAACTCAGCACTTTGGGAGGCCAAGGCGGGCAAATTATCTGAGGTCAGGAGTTTGAGACCAACCTGACCAACATGGTGAAACCCCGTCTCTACTAAAAATACAAAAATTAGCCCGGCGTGGTGGTGTGCACCTGTAATCCCAGCTACTCAGAAGGCTCAGGCAGGAGAATAGCTTGAACCGGGGAGGCGGAGGTTGCAGTGAGCTAAGATCATGCCATTGCACTCCACTCCATCCTGGATGACGGAGCAAGACTTTGTCTCAAAAAAAAAAAAAAAAAAAAAAAAAAGAGTGAAACACATGAGTTCTTAAGTGGCTGATCATCTTCTGGATGCCTGAGTTTGAGAACAAGTATTAAGTGCTCCGGGTAACTTAAAATGTTCACCTTCATTTCCAACTATTCCATACTGTTTTTCTCAATATGTTTTAAGAAACATCTTTTCTTCCTTTTTGAATTGGATATTTCTTATTTTACTCGTCAGATATAAGCATTCTAAATGCTTAAGGCTGAGATATAATTTGGTCATGGAACTGCAGTCTTTGGAAATTCTAATAACTGGTTAAACTCTATAGAGTTTAATGGCAATTCTAGTTCCACAAAATTTAATTCTAGGCATCAGTAAGACTCCAGCTCTGCATGGGTAAATTCAAAATCTTTGGAAGCACTAGAAGACTACTAGTCTAGTGGTAGCACTCACAGCCTCTAGAATGAATTATTTACATGATCCCAACAACATAAATATCGAGGAAATGTTTGCTATTAATACTTACTAAACTGTCCACCGTGGTACACTGTGAACACAATGCCCCTTGAAAAATTTGGGGGCAACAGAGTTTAAACATCTGTTTCAGGATTCTCTTGGTTGAGGTTTGATGTCCTCTCAGATAAATCCTCGAGAGCTTTGAATACCTGTCGCGAAGTGTCTGACTGGTAGAAATCCTACTGAGAGTAGCTTTCTAAGCATCAGTTTGTACAGGTTAGGTCAACATTGCCTTGATTTTAGATCTTTGGCATTGTGGAAAGGAGAGGCAGTCCAGTTTAATATTTAAAATATTAAAATGAACAATATAAGGGAAGGAAGGGAATAAACTGGAATAAAAGAATGAGAAATATGGCAGACACCAAATGCAGTGAGTATAGTGAAGTTCTCAAATCCTGAAGTGTTTTAGTTGAAAAGGGTAGAGTCCAGGAGGTTTGCAGAATAGGTTCCTTGGGTTTGCGGGTAGGAATAAAAGACACACATAGGGTAGAACTGCTAGTGGATACATAAGCCAAATTGCACATATGACATATTCCTTCTTGGTTTTAGAATTTTGTTTGTTATAGTGTCCAAAAAATATAAAAAGTAATTTGAAAAGACATGCAAAGAGAGAAAAACAGGTGACAAAAATTATTCAAAGTATTTCTGTTTTAAAAGTAGATATAGTCATTCTTCCATTTGTATATGAATTCATTCTTTGGAATGCAAAGTATTTTCCCCTAGAAAGACTGTTTTAAATTATGTTCATATTCTACAACAGACACCAAATATCTATAACCCAAAATACAACTGTAGAGTCCTGTTGAAAGTATCATTTTATATCACTATGTAAAAGGCTCTTGATAAGATTTACCTCGATTCTTGATAAAATAAAAATATACATTTATCAAGCCATGAATTGAAGATAGTTCCCTTAAAAGATAAAGGTTATTTATCTGAATTCAATAGCAAAATAAATATTAAGATGAAATTTGGCATTCTCACTTAATATTGAAACTAGTCAAGGACGCCTGATGTTGGTATTCTGGAAGTTTTAGACATTGCAATCAGAATAACAATAAATTATAAATATAAACATTTAATATGCAGAGACAAAGTTTATTTGTATATAATTTCAGGAATATCCTAGAGAATGAATTGAAAATTTTTCAGAAATACTAACTTCTTAAAAGTAGATTAAAAACAAACATACAAAATCCACTTTCCTAAACAATGGAAAGAATCACTTGGAAAACATAATAGATGTATATTACATTTACAATAGCAACACAAATATAAAATAATTGACACTAAATACATCTTGAGAATCTGTATAAAACCTGTAAAATTTTATTGAGTACAATTAACAGATATACAACTTTGCTTTATGAGTATCAATTATCTCAGTTAATTCATGTAAGTTTATGTAATTTTAATAAAAATTTTAAATAGGTTTTTAAGTGGTAGGATGACAATTAGGCAAGTAATTCCAAATTATATTTGGAGTAATTAACAATAAAAAATAGCCTATAAATTTGTATGAATAAATAATGAGATAAGACAATCAGAAACATTGCAGACAATTCAATGCAGAAAGTCAGTTCTTTAAAAATGATGCTGAAACATAAGGACATTCATATAGAAAAAATGAACTTCAATGTATACCTCACATTTTATGTAAAATTTAGCCTAAAACAGATCAAAATGTGAAAATACATAAAATTTGAAGGGAAAAACAGAGGAGAACATTTTTGTGACTTTAAGTCAGGAAAATTCTTCTTAAATATGACAACAGAAGCATAATCTATAAATGAAAACATTGATAAAATTCACTTTATTAAAATCTTGTGTTCTGCAAAGAATATGTTAAAAGAATTAAAAAACAGTATTTTCTCCCAAGACTTGTTGAAAATATTTTCTTTTTTTTTTTTTTTTTTTTTTTTTTTAGAGACAGAGTCTCGCTCTGTCCCCCAGGCTGGAGTGCAGTGGCGCGATCTCTGCTCATTGCAAGCTCCGCCTCCCGGGTTCCCGCCATTCTCCTGCCTCAGCCTCCCGAGTAGCTGGGACTACAGGCGCCCGCCACCTCGCCCGGCTAGTTTTTTGTATTTTTTTAGTAGAGACGGGGTTTCACCGTGTTAGTCAGGATGGTCTCGATCTCCTGACCTCGTGATCCGCCCGTCTCGGCCTCCCAAAGTGCTGGGATTACAGGCTTGAGCCACCGCGCCCGGCGAAAATATTTTCAAAGCACATATCAGGCAGGGAAATTGTACCTCAAATGTTAAAAAAAAAAAAAACAAAACAAAAACACAAACTCTCAAAACACAAAAATAAGAAAATAACCAAGTATGTAAAACTGGCTAGAAGATTGGAACAGATTCTTCCCCAAAGAATATATACGAATGGCAAATGAGCACAGAGAAAGAAACACCACCATTAATCATTCGGGAAACGCAAATTAAACAAAGGACAGCAGAAGGAAGTTTTTTGAAATGGAATTGTTCTCTTTCTGGCTGTAGTGGTGGCTTCCAGATATGTATGTCTGTATCCCACAGAACTGTACAACCAAAACTTAAATTTATTTTACGTGTTTTAAAGTTTTAATGACAATAAATAATTTAAAAATTAAATTCCATCCAAAATAATGCAGCACAGAAATAAACACATTATTTGAAGAAGCTAACCTCTGGAAACAAACCTAATGATCCATCAGAATTAAATACATAATAAAGAGAAATTTTCAAATAAGTGGGAAAATACCGATGAATGGTTGAATGAGTGATGTCGAGACAATCGGCTAACAATGTGGGGAAAGTATCTCATACCAAACGTAAAAATGAATTCCATCTAAGCTCGATTTTTAGGTCAAAAATAATTCTAGGAGAATATTTTATATTATTAAGAAAAATAATTACTTTCTAAGCACAACACTACAGGTGTAACTTATGTAGTAAAATAAATTTGAATAAACATAAACAGAGAAATGATAAGCAGGAAAAACATGTATCAGCATTTAGACAGCATTAGTTTTCATTGCCAGCATAGAATTTGTTACCCTTCTTTTGGGAAACAATACCTCTTTTTCATTCAAAAAGTATCCCTACCCAACTGCTAGCCTTAATGTTTTAAGACATGCAGTTATCATTACCTCTTTCCCCACAATTCCAAGGTGGGGCAAATCTGGCAAATTGGGAGTAATTCCCCAAAATGAATCTGGATTATAGGGGGAAAAAATGAATTCTTTCTCCAAGAATAAGTAAGCTGGTAGAATATAAACCTAAGGCTACTGTTACCATAAAACCTCATGAGACCACATAGAGAGAGTATGTCAACTAGAGATGGAAAAACAGTGTCTGAGTTATGTCATTTGATGCCTGGATACACATGTATTTGATATACGCTCTGGAATTATCAGTTGTATGGACCAATATATCCTTTGTCTTACTAAAGGCTATTTTGAGTTATATTTCATTATATTTGCAACTGAAAAATAATCACTAACATACTCAGATATCAAAGATAAAGGATGAATAACCATTTTAAAAAGTGTTTACAAATGAATTAGAAGATAACAGACACCTTAAGAGAAAACGGGCAAAAGATATATTGAAGTGTTATTCAATCAAGTACAAATAGTCAATCTAGTAAAATAATACAAAAATAAATGAAAATTTTATAATCTGTGATTTTTTGCATTGCTTTGCTTTGGGCCTTCAATATTAACACGAATGAAAAAGAATTTTTAAGTGCAGACATGGAGAGTGTTTAGGAACATAGCATCCTTATACTATATTGGAAGATATACGCCCTTCCTTGAGTATAGTTTCTCAGCATGTGCTAAAATCTAACATGTCCACAGAATTTACCCAAAGGAAATAAGTGTTTATGTATATAAAAATGTATATACAAATGTGATTGCCACAGACAGCATAATAATAAAATATTTGAAGTACTTTTTTTGGTAGTATATTGTAAGTTCTAATAGGAAGAAGAAAAATGAATATAACACCTATTTATATGTATGTTTTAGGAAAAACATACCTGGCCTATCCAATATTATTTGCCTCCTTCTCTCTCCTAAAAGTCAAATATCATTTGGCATGCTAAAACTCTCACTAATGACTTCGTTTTTGCATCTTAAGTGTATCAAAAGATAGTAAGATATTTAACCTTTACACAATAAACATCAGAATTCTGCCCTTTGCACATTATTATATTACTGCAAAAGACATGTCTATAATTTTTTAAAAGAATTTGTGCTCTTTGCTGAAGGCGTTTGGAGTTAGGCTGATTGTAGTTGACACAGCCTTGTACAGTCCAGTCAATCCTCATTCACAGCAGTTACATTCTGTAAAGTCACCAGGAACACTGACTTAGTGAATACTGAACCACTGTCCCTAGGGGAAACACAGGGTTAGGTTCCTGCAAGCCTCTGGTCACAACACTTTCATTAAGCAATTATTATGCAGCTCTGTTTTATGTGTGTTTCTGAGGAAGAGCATCTCATTAATATCCATTGGTAATTCATTGACATTGCACTTCTGACCAATAGCACAAAAACTCGTGCTACAGCAAAACTTACGTAACACATATATTTTCTTCATAAGACACATTATAGGATTGCATTTAGGAAAAATAAACAGCACTTCAGCACTATACTTGGGTACATTTTAAACTGTGAAATCACCAAGAAAAAGCACAAAACTGAGAAAAACAGGACATTCAATAGACTACAGAAAGGATACTTGTTTACAGTGTGAGAGCTGATACAAGAAGGCCAAGCATGGCGTTATTTGACCTTAGCTGGGAATGTGCACATTGGGGAGCTAAAATTTGTTCCTGCTCTGAGCTTGTCTACAAATGACCCCTATAGTATCTATGTCATGATTTGGCCTGACAAATTTTCACAGGTCAGTGAATTCACAAATATGGAATCCATGAATAATGTGGACAATTGTATATTTAATTTAAATGTTTTTGACGACACAGCAGGAATAATAGGTAGCTTCTACATTGCACCATCTAGGTAAAAACTGTGATTACGCAAATGGAGCCATGGTATTAACTAAACAAATCCAGACTCTGCAGGGACATGGGTACCTGCCTACTTAGATTGTAAGTGGGTACATTTAGAGTGGGCATAAGCAAATTCACATTTGGAATAAACAAATTAATATATCTACAATATAGTTACAACAGGGCAAAAAGTCCATCTGGACACACTTAAAGTCACTAGCTTTTATTACAATTTCTATTTCAAAGCAGAAATAATGTTTATCATCGATTTAAAACAAGACCTGGATGTGATTTTCTCTTCTTTGATTTACAAACAGAGTGATGATGGGCAAACATATAACTTGTGTCTGATTGAGTATCTGTAAAATCTGAAATCATAGTAAATCATGAAAGATATAAGGATATAATGTCTAGGAAAAGTAGTTTTAAACTATTACACAAGTAGAAGATACTATCATTATTAATCAAATAATGAACTTATTTGTACAAGTATGCACATTTTATTGTGCTTCATTTCTTTTATGCTTTGCAAATCCTTCATTTTTTACAAATTGAAGGTTTGTGGCGAGCTTGTATCTAGAAGTCTATTGGCACCATTTTTTCAACACCATGTGCTCACTTCATTTCCCTCTGTCTCATTTTGGTAATTCTTGCAATATTTCAAACTTTGTCATTATTACTGTGTCTGTTACAGGGATATATGATCTTTGATGTTATTGTTGTAATTATTTTGGGGCACCACAAACTGTGCCCATATAAGACAGCACACTTAATCAATCCATGCTGTGTGTGTTCTATTGCTCCACCCACCGGCCATTCCCCCATCTCTCTTTCTCTTTTCAGCTTTCCCTGTTCCTTGAGACAAAATAATACTGAAGTTAGGCCAATTAATAACCCTATAATGACTTCTAAGTATTCAAGTAAAAGGAAGAATTTTACATCACTTTAAATCAAAGTCTAGAAATGATTAAGCTTAGTGATGAAGGCATGTTAAAAGCAAAAATAGACAAAAAGCTAGGCCTCTTGTGCCAAACAGTTAACTAAGCTGTGAATGCAAAGGAAAAGTTATTGGAGGTAATTAAAAGTGCCAATTCTGTGAACATATAAATGATAAGAAAGTAAAACAGCCTTACTGTTGATACAGAGAATGTTTTAGTGTTCTGAATGGATCAAACCAGCCACAACATCCTCTTAAGCCAAGGCCTAATTCAGAGCAAACACTCTAATACTCTTCAGTTCTGTGAAGGATGAGAGAGGTGAGAAAACTGCAGAAGAAATGTTGGAAGCTAGTAGAGGCTGGTTCATGATGTTTAGGGAACGAAGTCATCAACATAACATAACACAACATAACATAACATAAAGCAGAAAGTGCTGATACAGCAGCTGCAGCAAGTTATCCAAATGATCTTGCTAAGATAATTTATGAAGGCGACTACACTACACAAATTTTCAGTGTGAATAAAACATCCTTTTATTGAAAAAAGATGTCACCTAGGACTTTCGCAGCTAGAAAGGGTAAGTCAATGTCTGACTTCAATGCTTCAAAGGACAGGTTGACTCTCTTGTTAGGGACTAACGTAGCTGGTGACTTTCAGTTGAAGCCAATGTTCATTTGCCATTTCCCAAATTCTAAGACCTTTAATAATTATGCTAAATCTACTCTACGTGTGCTCTATAAAGGAATTAACAAAGCTTGGACAACAACACAACTGTATACAGTATTGGTTTACTGCATATTTTAAGCATACTCTTCAGACCTATTTCTCAGGAAAAACAAGATTCCTTTCAAAATTTAAGTTCCTTAAATTACTGTTCCTTTCAAAATATTACTGCACCTGGTCACCCAGGAGCTCTGATGGAGATGTGCGTGGAGATTAATGTTCTTTTCTTGCTTGCTAACACAGCATCCAAACTGAAGCCCATGAATTAAGAAGTAATTTTTACTTCCAAATTTTATTATTTAAGAAATGCATTTTGTAAATCTAAGGCTGTCATAGATACTGATTCCTCTGATGGGTCTGGGCAAAGTCAACTGAAAACCTTCTAGGAAAAAATTCACTTTTCTTCTTTTTTTCTTTTTTGGGAGGGCACAGATGGAATCTCCCTCTGTCACCTAGGCTGGGGCACAGTGGCACAATCTCAGCTCTCTACAACTTCTGCCCTCTGGGTTGAAGCAATTCTCCTGCCTCAGCCTGCCAAGTAACTGGGACTAAAGGTGTGCGCTGCCATATCTGGCTAAATTTTTTTGTATTTTTAGTAGAGATGAGATTTCACTATGTTGGCCAGACTGGTCTTGAACTCCTGGCTTCAAGAGGTCCACCCGCCTCAGCCTCCCGAAGTGCTAAGCTTATAGATGTGAGCCATCACACCCGGCCACACTTTTCTAAAAGTCGTTAAGAACATTTATGATTCGTGAAGGGAGGTCAAAATATCAACATTAACAGGAGTTTGGAAGAAGTTGACTTATCCCTTATAGATGACTTTAACCCTTATGGATGACTTTGAGGGATTCAAGACTTCAGTGGAGGAAGTTACTGAAGATGTGGTGAAATCAGGAAGAGAACTCTTAAAGAATTAGAAGTGAGGCCTAAAGATGTGTGACTGAATTATTTCAATCCCATGTGAAACCTTCAGTGGAAAAGCAGTTACTTCTTATGGATGGGCAAAGAAAGTGGTTTCTTGAAATGGAATCTACTCCTGGTGAAGACTCTGTGAATGTTTTTGAAATGACAGCAAAAATTTAGAATGTTCCCAAAAATTTCATTTATAAGGCAGTGGCAGAGTTTGCAAAGATTGACTCCAATTTTGAAAGTTTTGCTGTGGGTAAAATGCTATCAAATAACATCGCATGCTACAGAAAAACTTTTGTGAAAGGAAAGAGTCAATCAACGTGGCCAAATTTACTGTTCTCTTATTTTAAGAAATTGCCACAGCCACCTCAATCTTCAGCAAGCAGCACCCTCATCAGTCAGCCACCAACATGGAGACAAGATCCTCTGCCAGCAAAAGGATTACTACTCACTGAAAGTTCAGATTGTTAGCATTTTTTTTAGCAATAAAGTATTTTTAAATTAAGGTGTGTACCTTGCTTCTTTTAGACATAATCCTATTGCACATTTTTAGACTACAATATAAGTAGTATATTATATGCATCTCCTGAGGCATACCTTGGAGACATTGCAGATTTGGTTCCAAACAACCACACAAAAGCAAATATTACAGTAAAGCAGGTCACATAAATGTATTGTTTTCTCAGTGTATGAAAACGTTATGTTTGCACTATACTGTGGTTTATTAAGTGTGTCCTTCATAATAGGATGCACTTATACAAAGAAGTTTACTTTTTTTTTTACTAAAATTAAAACTTTTCTGTTGATTCTATATTTTTATTTGCTAAATATGGCAAACATAGGCACAATTAAAAATTTTCTTTTAGTGAGAATACTAGATCTGTAGTGTCACTCACTGTTTGTTGATTCTTCAGGTTTTAATCACAGAACTGTGGGGATTAAGAACCTCTATCTTCTAGGATTGCTGTGAGAATTAGAAGAGATTATGAATATAAAACACTAAGCATAGTGTTTGGCCCAGGGTGTGATTTCAGAAATGAAAACTAATTATTAGTGCACTAAATACTAAAGTTATTGAAACTTAAAATAAATACTTCGAGTAAAGGAATAATAGATCAATGTAAACTAATGGTTTCCTGAAAATGTGTGAAATGATTGGATTTTGAAGATGGCTGGTTTAGGAAATGAGAGAAGCAAAGAAAACTTTTTTCATTTGATCCAGCTGTGGTGTAGGGAGCCATGGCAAATTTATAGACTAATCTCTGGATCTGGAAGAGTCAAAGAGGAGATATTTTGACAGGTTTTCTGGTATAAAACCATAAAATAAGTTTGCAAGGGGAGTGAAAAGCAGATAATAAAGCACAGTGAAAGGCAGGCAGAAGAATTTGGATTTAATGTGGTACATAAGAGGAAGCCCTTTTCAATTTTTGACCAAGGAAGTGAAATGGTCAAATTGGTCCCTTATAAAAATTAATCCGTCAAAAGTATGCAAGATGGATTGGAAGGGAGAAAAATGTATCAGAGAGAGCAGTTGGGATATTATAGTGATCCAGCTATGAAGCAATAGGACCTAGATTAGTTGGTGGCATTGGGGGAGTGGAGGAACATGCAAATCAGGAAGATGTGTACAAGGGAGAAATGCCAGAAACTGAGGAGGTGAAGTAAAGTCAAAGCGTCAAGAATTCTTGAATATACAAATAGAAACATAAGAATGATGGTGAAATTTAAGAAAATTGATAATACTGGAAAATAGGACTCATTGTAGGCAATCTCCAGAACAGAAACAGAGATAACTTTTCTTGGAATTACATAATTTTTCTTCAAGTTTCAACTAGTATTAGATGCTTACCTCCTTCATTTTGTGTAACAATTATTTTTAATTCAAATAATTCCTAACAGGAGACTGTCACCTGATAGGGCTAGAAAATCAGGTACTGATTAAGAAAGCAACCTGAAAAATCCCGGTAAGCCATTCCCTATGTTTACAGAATTATAGTTTAATAAAACATACTCAAATATAAGTAGACATAAATATATTCAGCAATTTTTTTGGTATTTTGAAAGACTTTTCCTGGATTTATAATGCATTATTGTGTGCATTAATTATAAATATTCTATATCAATATAAAAATGTCAGAAAATAGCATTCTAGAATATAATATTTCAAATAAACTACCTTTTAAGCCTTTTGTTTTGTTGTGTTTTACACTTGATCTTCATTTTTTACACGTTACCAAGTATTCCATATTAAATTACATAATTATATATGAAAATAATTTTTATATTTTTCATGCTCAAATGTCATTATTTATAATTTCCATGTCACTTTCCTTAACAATTTTAATTTCCTTCACACTTTTATTAACAAGAAAAATATTTTTGGGGCATCCATCATCTAAAGCAATGAATTTGAGAAAAGAAAGTTAGGGAGAGTGATACCAGCGGTAGTAAGAAAAAATCATCAGGAGAGTGGCGGAAGAGCAGAGAAAAAAGCCCAAAACCAACAACTATTGCTTTCAAGGGTGTATCTGTTTTGAGTTAATGATGACCTTTCTTACTATGTAGCATATTTTTCTAGCAGATTTTTGATATATATGGCATATTTTTTGTATTGTTACATGCACTTTATTAATCTAATCCTGAAGAAATTGATTTTTATGGGTAGTAAAAATATTAATGTCCGCACTTTCTGATCAGGCAAAGCAATGAACATTAATAAAAATTGTCTACATTCTTATACTTAGTCAGCAGCCTAAATAAATCTAGATCTTCCAACTTTTCCCACTATAATAATCTTTGGCAGAAAAAAGAAAATAATCAATAAACATTGGTCAACTCTTGGGAAAGAGGAAGCAGAAGTGTTACTGCTATTTCCTTTGGCTCTATTAAAAAGCTGTTTGCAGATGCAACATTCCAGCTCCCAAAAGTCCCTAGAATGGTTATATTGCTGTTCTCCATCCCAACCCCATCAGGAATTACAGTATTCCTCTTCTCCAAGGAGTCTTATTCTGACATCCAAGAAATAACCACAGCTAGGCTGCTTTTCAGCCTCTCACAGACATTTTCTATGTTTTGACTAAATGTTAAAGAAAAAATTGAAAGCAAAGAAAATAATTTATTCAGTATATATAAATCATACTACTTTAAAGAGGAAAAATATAAATATATCACACTCAATATGTTAAAGATCAAGATCAACAGAACTACTTTGAAAATGTAAATTTATTTAACAATCAGTTGCTTTATATGTTTCATCTAAGCTTATAAATAAGTTGCCTCATATTATATATTCTTCAGAGATTAAAGACACCAGGTGATTATGTTCTGTTTTAGTGTATGCATTCTTTCCTCCTTGCCTTTCTCCTTCTCCTCTTCCCCCTCTTCTTCCTCTTTCTCCTCCCTCTTCTTCTCTTGTTTCTCCTCCTCCTCCTGTCCCTATCAACATTTTATGACAATGATATAATCTGTGGATTGGTATATTTTAGCTATGCTGGCTAATTACTGGTTATTTTCTAGTTTATAAATATATTAATATGTTTGATAAGTTTGGGCACTAAGATTTCAACTATCAGGAATGTAATCATCTTGTTTCAGTTTCCTTACATGAATGAAAGAAAAACTTTGGATTTATTTCATGCCCTACTTTTTACGCAACACCAACTCACTAAATTTTGAAGGTTGAGGGATTGGAGAGAGGAAGAAAAATATATTGTTTTGAGTACAGTATTCTGTTTTTGCATTAATGATGACCTCTGTTGCTTGTGAAGCACATTTTCTCTGGCAGATCTTTTGATTCTCTCTCTGACAGACTGCCGTATAACATGTTTAATGAACATGACATAGTATGTAGTAAGTATTCCTGACAGTTCTGAATAAATATTCATCACACTAAAAAAGACAATGACCTACTCTATTCCCTTCATCATTAGAAGAACCAGTAGACTTAATTCATTGCCCTGTGATTACAACCAACATCCAGGATCCTTTGGAAGAAATGTATGACTTATATTTTCATTTACTCCCTCTAAGATGAATTTCTTTTATACTTTCAAGTGATCAACACTATTTAAGAATATGCTTATATAAAGTTAAATAACCAAATAAGTAAGAAAGCCAGATAGTCAAACATATGTTTTAGACGTCTTTTCTGTGATGTAGATCATACATCTGGATGAATGGTTCTCTATTGAGACTTTTATTTGGAATGCTTAAAATCATCAGGGCCTCTCTTTAAAGTCTTTCAAAATACAAAATAAACACAGCCAAAAATGTAAGATTTAGTCCAAGAATCTTTTGGTAACCTTGACCTACTTACCACTCACTAAATTTAAAGACAAAACTGAGATAAATTGTATTGCGTATTATTTCAAACAAACAAAAACAAAAAAAGTAAAAGAATTTAAATTAATCAATAGTTTTATTAGATACAATCTTGATGAAATTAACATAAAGGACACAAGAAAATAAAAATAAGGCTATAAAGCAAACTATTAGTAATAATTTTGGAAATGCTGACTTTTTATTCCATTAGAAATTATAGTTTGCCTGTAGACTCAGGGTGAACATATCACTTCCTTTTCAGTTAAAATAAGAATTTTGACAAAGAGAAAAGCTAAATACTCTTTTAAGATAGAAATACTATACTTTAAAACACTATAAAAGATATATAGTTCAAATTAAAACTAAATAACATCTTATTAATTTAATTTTGAAATATAGGTATAAATAATTCTCCTACCCATGATAAAAAAGTTCTTGACCTTCACCGCCAACTTAACAATGGATATACAACTTTGTTGAAACTTCGAATGAATTGAATCTGTTAAAATTAACCCCCCTCCAAAAAAAGTTCTGAATAGAAATCCTGCCACAACGGTATTGAATTTCTCTAGGGTCAGCATTAGAGCTGGCTACCATTCAGAGAATATTTAGCTCCAGCTAATTGGAAGAGTCAGGTCTATTAAATTCCAGGTCAATCTTCAGAAGCAGAGAAAAATGATTATAGAATAGTAATAACAATAGCTAATATTTATTTAAAGTTTTCAGGTTGCCAAGTATTACTTTGTATAATTTTTCATTCATTACCTCAAGAAATCCTCACAACTCAAAGAAGAAAATAGCATTAGTTTTCATATCTTATATATGGAAAACTGGGACACAAAGAAATTATGTAACCTGTCCAGTGAGAGCCAAATTGCTGCCCCAAACAATTTGATCTCAGAACCTACAACTTTTTTCACTACGCTACTCCATATCTGGGTAGATGACTTAGGGTAAGTGTAAAGCTTAAGATTGCAAAATTGTTGTATATCAGCATATACAATAGGTATTTGGCAGAATTCATTCATTCATTCATTCATTCATTCATTCATTTATGTTTTCTTTCCTCACATTAGTTGAGTTTATTGGATTCCTATAAGCCGGTTCCCACATAAAATTAATTTCATATTGAAAAGCTAAGCACAACCCCATTTCAAGGAGCCAACAGACTTAACCATGGGTATTGAAAACAGGTTTTTCCCCTCATTAGGCTTTGTTTCTTAACCTGACAATTAAGGATTCTTTAGTTCATTCTACTAAAAGCTTTCAAATATACTTTGAATTTACAATATATCAGATATTTAGGAGACAAATTTGGGCCCTGCCTCAAGGAACTGTACAGTGTGGTTGAAGAGACAGAGATTTAACCAAGCATTTGAAATAACGTATTACTAAGGGATACTTCCATGGGAAGCTATGGAAGCAAATGTGAGTGTTGGGTAAGGCATGGATGTGGGGACTGGACCTGGAAATATGGCTTCTAGGTTGCTTAATTCTAGGTGTCTTGGTTTGCATCAGAGGCTCTTAGATGGCATCACCTGCCTGCAGCCATATGCGATGATTTGAGTTGTTCTTGAAAGTATTGAATGAAAAACTGCGAGTAAAGGAAAATGCTTGGTAAGTGGTAACATACTATACAAATATAAGATACTATATTGTTGTCAAGATTGTTATTCAATTACTATTAAAAAATGATGTAAACAGATCAATTGTTTGCTTGGAAGATGGAACAGCATCTTTTTAGCCCTGAAGAGGAATGGAAGTTAGCAAAACAGATACTGTAGATTAGTAACATATTGTCAGCTTTTAAAATTGCACAATAAAACAATCCTCATTGACCAGTCATAATTACTGTATGTACTTATTTGTGGTTAGTTTGTTATCTTAATTTTCCTATTTTGAGGAATCTCGGGTTGCGTTGGCAGGCATTGATTGGTCCTATTTTGCTTTCAAAATATATATTTTATATCTGCACAAGGATATTATACAACTTGTATGGTTTATCCCATATGTAGAAATGTCATGGAATTTTGAGAGATGTGTTTCAAGTGTCATACATCTTAGAAAATATACCTCTGATATGTTTTAATACTTTTGGCCTTAGAGTCTATACAATTAGTATTTGCTGCTCTTCTTTATCTACATATTTTTCTTCATTAGAGTTTTAAAATAACATTTTTTTAACGTATGAAAAAGAGTGTTACTTGAAAACAATCTCCAAATGTTTCAGTGTGTTACTTCATGCCGAAATAAGGATAAGGAAAATTCTGATAAAATTGTTTTCATCTGTGGACATTTTCCAAATTCAACTTTTGGTAAGTATTAGTATCAACAGCAGGAAAGACTGGTAATACTTAGTAGGGGTAATTTTTCAAAGTACTGGTTGGAGTTTGAAGCCACACTATTCCTATTGACCTTAATAGAACTCATATTTCTAAAATATAAGCAAATGATTTGAGTCTGTGAAAAGTGCAGATTAGAGTCTGTAAAATGAGACTTAATATTGATATTTAATTAATGATAGATTAACTACAAACTTTATTCTAAACATGCCACTTAAGTGCAATGATCAGAAAATGAGCAAAAAACTGCATCTAAAATTAAAGAATCAATTCATTTTTACATAAACATTTCCTCTACTTTGGGAATCTTTGCCTTTCTAATTATTCTTAAGTCCATGAAATCACTCAATGGTTTATGCCAGCATCATTAATACCTAGAATGATGCCTGGAACGTAGATGGCTCTCAATATAATTTTGATTTAATTAAATAATTGAATAGTTGTGCTTTCCCCTTCTCTTTTTCTCTTCAACTAAAAATTCTATCATGTCAGTATACAGGAAAACAAATAATGAAAGAAACAAAAAAGTTTGACTATATAGTGATGTCTCCACCTCCTAGAGTGAGATTTTCCTATTGATTTGTGTGCTGTTTCTGTAATGGAAAGGGCAGCTCTTCCAGACTTCTTTAACTTTGTGCATTTAGGGTTATTTTTTCAACTCTCTTTCTTCCCATCCCCCAAAATGGTTTCTATCACACTGCCTTGCTTCAGAATTCATATGTACTTTCAATGGCTTTGCTCCAAAAGTTCGGAAAGTAATTTTTTATTTGTCAATTAACCACTAACACAAGGTAATGGTTTTTATATTTGTAATTCTAAAAACAATTTTCTCTGCTTGACCTACATCAAACATGCAGAGAAAAATAATCTCTGCCTGACAATGTAGTCACTAATAAAGTAGGTAGAAGAGCAGGGAACCTACCATTTTTGAGTACTTACTATGTGCTACATACAATCTTGACAATTATTTATAGATATAGGTATTACCTGAATTTTAAAGATGTGGAAATGGAGACTTTTAGAAGTGAAAACACTGTCTGACCCCCTTCTATCTTTTAGGAATATAGTAACTTGTGTAAGCTTTCAAAAGTAAGACCTTTAAAGTCTAAGTTCTTTCTTCCTATATTATAGTAGTTAATAGTATACACAAAAACATGTGTTTCCCAAACACAATGCAAAGAAAAAATTAAAAATTAAAAAAAATGTCTTGAAAAAGACGAAAAGCATAAGACATTAAGAAAAGGACCATATGTATCTGTAAGCACACACACTATATATATGCATAAACATATACACCATATACACACACATATAAATACAGTGTACATATGTATATGTGTGTAACATATTCACATATAATTTACAATGTGATAACTTTGTGTGATTTTAACAACTCTATATTACTCATCCAAAAAATTACATTTTGGTTTTATCAAAGTTTCTTCCTCTTCATATTTAAGCATATACAATGGTATTTAGTAAATCATAGACTTCTTTTTTTTTAAACCTTCTAAAAGCTATTGATTTGTCCTTAATATTTTAAATAAATGCTGTTCTTATTTTTAATTTTTTTACTGATATATAATATTTGTACATTTGGGGTACATATGACATTTTGTTACATGCATAGAAGTGTAGTGATCAAACCAGGGTATTTAGAATACCCATCACATCAAACACTGATAATATGTATATGTTGGGAACCTTTCCAAAACTCTCTTCTAGGTATTGTTGTTATCTATAGTCATCCTACTGTGCTACTAAACATTAGAACTTCTTCCATCTAACTATCTGAGTAATCCATAGACCTCTAATAAATCCTGTCTTCCTTTTATATTCTTGTTTGAGGGGGCATTAGAATCAAACTTTTATTATTATATGATGGCATTATCCAATAGGTAATAGATGAAAAAAAAATCTGTTACATGATTTGATAGTGGTGACGGGAAGTTTCATGGGTTTGCAGAGACAGCACGGATTCTAAAGTTACACAGGACCAGTGCCCACTTACTGGGCTTATGACCATTAGCAAGGTCTTACTAAATCCAAATTTCCTCAGCTGTGAAATGGGCAAATTTATGTGAGCTTTGGAAATAACAAAGTGCCTTGCAGAATGCCTCAATAAACACTGTGGTAATGAACAAAAAAATCCACTGACCATTTTTAGTTGAACCCCGTGGTAGACACTTGTCTAGCATCTTCATAGAGTATCAGAGTTTCCTATTTGCCTCATTATTTGTGTGAGATAAGCTACGTTATCTCAGACAAAACTAGAATAATCTGAACTAAAATATACTAGGACAAACTACTCAAATGACAATTTGCTCTGTTAACCACAATTGCCGTATTCCCCCTACAACTCGGTTTGGCTAAATTCCTAAAGAGATCCACAATATCTTGACAAAAATTAATAATTAGGAGAAATTGGTATGAGCAGAAAATGAATAAAGCAATTATCTGGCAACATTTCTCATTTGAAAGCTCATTTTAAACGGCTTCAAATAAAAGATATGTATTTATATGGTCATATGCACCGGCTATTATTATTTTAATAGCATTCTTCTTATTAGCTGTATATTTAGTAGCTATTTTTGTGGTTATAATTATTTTTTGAAACTTTCTGGCCCCCATATGTTTCTTCAATAAAATACAGACACAAATACCACATATGCTTCAAGCCTTGAACTAGAACTGGAAATCTTCTGAGATATTTCAGCTGTAATATCCAGGAGTAAGTAAATTTGCAAACAATAAATGACTGTGAGTCTCTAAGCCTCTGCTTGAATAAAATGTAATGAATTATTTTATTACCTTTTAGAATATTATTCACATTGTACTTTTCACTTTTTGCTAAGGATGAGCTGATATTTCTGAGACGCTGGGGCTCGGTGCTACTCGGGTGTTATCGTCATATCTTCAGTTGTGCTGCTTCTCCTGTCCCTTTTCACTGGCTGCGTGTTGAACAGACAGATCAGGGTTTTATAATGCACTCCATTAGAACGTTCCTCCCAAGTTTATTAGGAATAAATGTTTTTCAGTTTGCTAGTTCTTATCTTTTTGCTCATTTTGTAGGGATTTTTTTTTTATACATTGACGAAACACCTTTTCTTTAAGCAGCCTTCCGCTCTCACGAATTCTTTATTCTATATTGGGGAAATTAAAATAGCTGCACATGTAATATCTTTTCTATACTGATTGGAAACTGCGCTCAGTGTCTCCTGGTTTCTATTTCTAGTTTGTGATCAGATAAGAATCTGTCTGTGTTATGCCCATTTCACTCTGGTAGGGTCATCTGATCTTCTGAAGCTTTTGTATTAAAATGACAAAACGTGGCTCACTGGAGATTTTCTTATTTATCCCTTTTTTCTTTTTTTTTTGTTTACATAAATTCATCATTCTTAAAGAAGATATTATATATGATGTTTTGGTGCTTACAAAGCTTTCTTGTGGCTATATGGATGATGAAATAAAAATAAAGGTTCCTTTGCATTAAGGTTTATAAGTTATTGTTATCATGGCTCAAATTGTGATTTAATGAAGGGCCTAGACCTAATGTTTAAAGCTATTCTCATTAGCTAGAAGAATAAAATGTTTCCTCTCTATAAAATATTTAGTGTAGGAAACATGTAAAAAAGAAATATGTTTGCAGATACAATTAGAATGAAGGGTAAAATGTGTCAGATTTGGAGCAAAAGTGAAGGTGGGAATAGCAGTGTCATTTTAGGGCCTAATGTTAAAAGTTACTCTGCCTTGTATAATTCAATTCAAGGAGACAATGACTTACATATTCAAGGAGGCTCTGGAATGTATGGTGAGAAATATATGCCCAGAAGAAAGAGAATGATAATTCTGATATGAGTTAATTGTGAGAGATGTCTTTCTAAGGGATGACAGAAAAAATGTCTCTCAGTTATGAGTGAAAATAATCCTTTAGTTTAGACACATCACTAAGTTTGCAAATATAATACATATTTAATAACAGTCTTGTCTTTTTTGCCTGCTGCAGATATGTTTACTTGCTTTGTGTTATGTAAAAACACATATTAAGAAAAAAAAATATTTGTTAAAAAACATTAATTTTAATTACTCTTACTTGACAAAAATTTTAAGCTTCTGACTTTAAGTTTTATATGTCTCACAGCAAAATGAAGTCAACTTACAGAAATTATTTTGAAAACAACAGAAATTTAGTTTTCCATTTAAAAATGTTTTCTCAAAACTTTTAAAGAGGACATACATTCTGTTCATTTAAAACATTCGTAAGTTACGATGGTATTTCCTTTTTACTGAAAAGCTCAGATATTTTATAGGCCTGAGAAGCAATTTCTAGGTGAGGAGTAATCATTGGCCTAATAAAGGTAGATTGCTGTAAGCCTCTCTTCTCCCATTTCCCTTCTTTGTGACCTTTATGCATCCACACTTTACACACTCTTCCTACCCCCTACCATAAAATTGTCCAGCCATTTCTCACCCTCATTTGTATGATTTTCCTTAATGGCCAAATGTGTCATGCTATTCCACATGGTCCCTTCATTCAGCTGAATCTGCTTGAAATTTTGCTCTTGATTTCCTTTGTCGTTTTATACCATCTTTCCCCTCCTTTTGTTTCTTGAATTCCTGAAATATTTTTTAGTATCTAACAAGTTAACCTAAATAAATAGCTCACATTTTTAAATGCCAAATCAACACGCTTTCTTTCCTATATTTGAGTTAATGTGAATTTTACTAGGATTTTTTTTTAATGAAACAAAATTACAAATTAAACCCAAGTCTTTAAAGAATATTAAAACATACCTGCCAAACACCTACGCCCACACACACCCCCCACACATACTGTCTTGTTCTACAAGTACTTTGCATCACAGAATTGTTTAAAAACTGGTTTCTAATGTGATAACTAAAAATTTTGAATTTCCTGATCTTCGAATTTCTTAGTGTAAGCCAAATGCTTTAGACTAAACCCATAACCATAAAACCGTATTTAGTAGAAATACAGGCTTCTTTTAAATGTGTGGTATTTTAAAAGCTGGAACACTAGTTAACTTGTTATATGATAATTAGGATATATGTGTATGTCGTTTTACTTTATGATGCTTACTTAACACCATTTTGATTATTAGCAAGAGAAATATTCAGTGTTATGCTATCGCTACCTCAAGCATTGATTAAACTCTCTGCTATTCATGAAGGCTGACAGGGATTCAAAGGAGGAAATGTAAAACTTGAAGGTACAGCAAAATAGTGACATTTCACTCTATAAAACTGCCAATATTTTAATCCTGCATGTAAATCATTTTCATCCGTTCAATTCTATATCTTAATCTGTATACCAAGTAAAATACTCAGTTGTATTAACTTTAATAAATAACAGCATGATATTAATCACTATCTATTTCAAGGTCCTTGTGAGTAAGTAAGCTTTTGTTGTTGTTATTGCTGTTGTTGTTTTTCATACGCTCCCCAATGTCCTTACCATCCTGTGAATAGATTGTTAAGGTATATTTTTCATTTTCCTGCAGTGAACAACCTACCTTTCATTATTTTGTTATTTAGAATCTTTACTTTCTCAGCTTAAATGATGTCTTTGTCAATGATAACATTGTATTCATTTAGAGTGATGATTGATATGGTAATAGATACAGTGTGATTGAAAGCAACCTTTGTCAATAAGAAGGCCAAATACTCAAACTGTGTATTGGTCTGAATTTGCTCATTATTGGAGACCTTTCATAGTCATATTGACTTGCTGTCCAAATGTTGTTACTTACCTGATGCTTCCATTGTTTAAATGGTATAGACATTGGTATTGAACATAACATCTCCCAATATTTGTCTTAAAACACACATGGCTCAATTATGCAATGTCAAAGTATGTTATAAACATGTACATAACAGAGATTTTGAGTTTAAATAAGATATTTTAAAGTTTATGAAAAAAATCAGAAAAACTTATAAGTACTATATCATTGTACTCTTGGTCCACTATATTTTAAATTTTAAAACATTGCTTTTGCCTGCTTTTATTAGCAAAAATATATGTAAAAATATTTGAATAACAAATATTTCATTATTACTCAAGTATTTGATACTGTTATATTTGTCTTGGAACAGTTATTACAAAATAGTTTGCTACAAATTCCATGACGTTTTAACCTATACAGACAGAAACATATTCAAAACTACAAAATTGCCCCTGAAGAGATTCAGTGCAAGGATCATCATTATGAAAGACTGTTTGATGCACTCAGGAAGACTCGTTTTCTCTTTCCTCTGGGTGCCCCACACAGCTGCCAGAATGGGGATCATCTTCTTTCCCCATAGGTCTATGTGCAGGCTGAGAACATCCTTTCTTGTCCACATTTTATGTCCCAGTACTTCCAAATGTGCCTGGCACTTAGTAGATGACATAAACATGTTTGTTGAGTCTAAGAATATGAGAGATTCAGGGATCCAAAACTAAAGATGAATGGATTACTATTGCTCCCACACAGCACTTAATATAGAAAAAGACCTTTCTGAATTATCTAAGAACAAGTGCAACCTAAATATGATGCACATACATGCTTCCTGATCATCACGCTATAGAAACAGATGACAACATAAAAATGTACTTTTCTGTCTACCCACAGATAAAATCATCCATGCTGTCAAATATTAGGATTACATTTATTTCTCAAAACAAGTCAACCTACTTGAGTTTATGACCAAATATTCTCTTCTTATTGCATTGCACACTTTTTACTTCTATGTTTATCAATAGATTCATCGTTTAGTTTTCCAAGGAATGATGCCTAAATTGTCCAAGAACATTGCTTTTCTTTTTGTCTGAGTTGCTTGAGTGTCATGGTCATTTAAATAATCCTTGTCCATGGCTTCCCATGTCTATCAATACTTCATTTGCAATGCCTTTTTTTATCCTGTCCTTGCTTTCCACATTTGTTTGTGTCTGTCTAATACAGGCCCTGATAACTAGTGTAACTGTCTTACTAACTAGACATTGGGCCCCTGTATCTCCCCTCATCTTCTACTCCCATTTCGCCGTGCAGCCTGCTTGCGATCATGTTACTCAAAGCCTTCCATTTGCTTACAAGGTGAAATTCAAACTCACTATACTAGCATTCATGTAATCCCTTGTTTTGATCCCAACCTATAATTTTAACTTTATCTCCGCCTGTCTACTCTACATGAACTCAATCTATACACTGTATCCAGCACACGTTGCTCTTTTCTATCCCTAAGCTTATGCTCAGTTACATGCCCTTGTCTGACTGCATTTCTCCATTTTCACAATGTTAAGCCCTGCCTATCTTTCAGATACTAATTCTTTCACAAACCTCTCCTAACTCCCCGAAATAAAAGCAATGATTCGGGTTCACTTTCATGTGAGGGGTAGCACAATAAACCTCCTTATTGCCCTTCCTGATTATGACCCAAAATAGAAATGTCACATTAATTCTTAGGTACTGTGTATCATCCAGCAGTCTGGCACGCTTCACGGGTGTGTGAAGTGTACAGTCACATGGGGCTATACTCTTGGAAGGGCTCCAGGTTTGGATTCATGCTCTATTGTCTCCATCTTCAAATTATTAAATTTTGAACAAGTGTTCTTAAAATTTCCTTTTGCACTGGGCCTCACAAATTATATAGCTAGTCCTGTCTAGCGGTGTATTTTGCATAAAGTACTTACTCAATAAATATCTGTTAAACAAAGTGTTGACAATTTCTGAGCTCATCTCCCTCCTCCAATGAAACAAAACCAGGTAAAAACCTGAGGTATAACTCAGTTGACGCCTTTCTTTTTTACAATCATGCAATGGAGCTTGATGAAGCAATAATTAAGTGAAATATTCTGGATACATTAATATTTATCCCAGTGTGATGTCATGAATTTTAAAAAAGTTGGCAACACTTCATAAAGGTTGAATTAGGTTTTATATGCTTAGTTACAGAATAATTATCATCCTAACATTTAGTAAAATGATGACTTGGGATTTATATATTTCACCCTGAAATGGGAAAATATACCTTACATATTTTACCTCAACCTAGTATGCTTACAATGATTGAATTAGTTAGAAAAAATGAGCAATATATTCATCGGATAGTATGATGCACTATCCAATCAATCCAGTTGTATTAGCTAATTCATATGACATTTCCTGAGGCTGGCAAAATAGTTGGAAGCATACATGTATAATTATTATTTAGAAAATGGCAACAGAGTGGGGTTGTATAGAATTTGATAATGACAGAGAAGGTTAATACAACCTTTAGATCCTGTCCTACGTGACATATCCTACATGCAGGATTTTAAATCTGTCTGGCAAGAATTTTCTTCTCTGAGTGATATCGAGGAAGGCTGATCTAGAAATATTTCCAGACTATTTAGTCTTTTTTATTCTCTACAGATTTTGCCTTGAGTGCATACTCAAGGCTAAATTCTCCCTGTCCAAGATTTACAATAGAAAGAATCCTTCAAGGACACTCTGTACTCTCTCTGTGTGTACTGAATGCCTCAACTCTGAATAATATGCCTAGGGTCGCAGGCACAGATGAGAAATTTAAACACCAATGTGCATGTAGCTATATCTTTCTCTTCTTGTTTTAGGAGTTATATATTTATATTTTATAATCCAATTTTCTTTATTCTATGTCTTACTATGGAAATGGCAATAAAAAATATAAGTAAAGGTGACTTTTATTTAGCTGCCATGCTAGTTAATTCCCTAGCCTCAGAACACATGACTTAGAGAAATGTTGTATGTTTTAAGTTATGGACAGTTTTTTGTTTACTAAATATTAGGTAAATATGTATGACTCAAAAATATTAGTAGGTACATGGTGAGTCTTAAATTCTTTCAGATTTAAAACTTCCGTATGTCTGAAAGCTTCAAATTAACTGATACTAAATTCCATTCTGTTCATAATATCTGGAATTTCCAAGTATGCAATGAAACAATAATTATCATTAAATAGCAATATTTCCAATCAATACTAGTACAAAAAATGTTTGAGTTTTATATTTAAGATGTATTAAAAAATATATTTCTGAGACTATTAGCCAATTATTTTTAGCTCCTTCCTCATATTGAAGCATGGAAACTTATTTGGAAAAAGCCCATAATTTTTAGATGAATGATAAATAACAATGGTTTTAAATTCTTGACACAAATATCAAAAACAACTCTGAATCAAGACTTTAGCATTTCAAGTCCAAGTGATCTCATTGTTCAGTTCCCACCTATGAGTGAGAACATGCGGTGTTTGGTTTTCTGTTCTTGTGATAGTTTGCTAAGAATGATGGTTTCCAGCTGCATCCATGTCCCTACAAAGGACACAAACTCATCCTTTTTTATGGCTGCATAGTATTCCTGGTGCTGACGAGTTGATGGGTGCAGCACAGCAACATGGCACAAGTATACATATGTAACAAACCTGCACGTTATGCACATACCCTAGAACTTAAAGTATAATAATAATAAGTAAATAAAAAGACTTTAGCATTTCAGTGTTTCGGTGTTATTTATACAAGTTATTCTACTTGGCCTGAAAATGCATCATGAATAAACGTGAAAAAGAGACCTATGTAGAAGTAAACAGCACACCGTGCAGCAAGTACTAAACAAAATATGAACCCTAAACCAGAATACAGACTCTCTGATAATTTTCAATATGTTGAACATATGAGACATTCATAGACATTTTCTGCAAGTCTAGTGAATGAGAAAGATTACGCTCTAATCATAGAAAGATTATGCTCTAATAATTTCCATAGAAAATCTGGTGAATTAAAACTTAATAGCATTTTAAACAGAATATATATTTGAAAAGGGCCAAGTCGAAAGTAGATTATATTTTAAAACATATGAATATTCAAGAGCTGTAGGTGGAGACAGAAGGAGGAAATGATTAAGAAAATATTTAGAGGCAAATAACATAAAGTAACATAATCTTGCTTTCATTTTGGATCTAACCCTAAGCCAAAGATGTGACAGGATGTGATTGGTTTTTATATTTAAGATCTCTTAATTAAGCATTTGTATTTTTAATAATTTATGGATAGAAGAGACTTTGGATTTTCCAGCTGAAAAGGGTAGGGTTATTTGGGGAAAGGTAGGGGGAGGAAATGACCTCTAAGAAAACTGTCACAGTCAAGATCACTAGCCAAAAATATTTACTGATTAAAAAAACAAACAAAAAACAAAAAACAAACAAACAAAAACTTCTCTAAGGGTTAATTAATCAGTTTATGTTACATTTTCAGCTAGCATTTTAAAATAACTATCACACTGGAAACTAAGTAATCCAGCTCCACCTGTATGCTAATAATGTTTGCTAATATCTCTCTTCTTGATGGCACATTACTTGAGTAATTCTCTGACCATATCTCATCTATTTAGTGCTGTCCGATGTATAATGGCATGTAGATATAAATACTAATGGAGAAAGTGCACTGCCTTAGGGAACACCCATCATGACAAGTAACTAATTGCTTTATGTACATTAGTACCAAGTGAAGCGTTTTACATCTTCTGAAAGGCACCAGCACCCTCTACTTTCTAATTTACCAAAATGTCATGTCCCCTCCCGAAAGACAGGATTACAAGACTTTTTTGAAGCATCTCACTAACTCCTCTCAATTCACTATTCCCTGCAAGCTGGGTTGAGAATTATTCTAAGTCAGAGATTGTATAATAATTCACACAAAATCACTCATGGTTGCATAATTTTATTTCACTTAATGCCTGAGTTTTTGTTACACACACACACACGTGTGTATGTGTGTATTCCAACTGTAGACTTTTGATTTCTGATGAACAAAGACCACTTGGATTTAATTTATATGGAATTAAAAGTGTTACAGTATTGCTCACTTATTGTATAAGAAATTGCTAGTCATGTAAGAGGAAAATAAAGGAAACATACACACACCTTCTTTTGAAAACAAAACTGAAAAATACATTTTGGAAAAAAAAAGCCTCGACCATTAATGACATTTCTAACATGGCACGGAGTGTTATACTTCAATGTATGTGTCTTTAATCTGTGTACCTGGTGATGATAGACCATTATTACAGAGTTAACACATATGATGTGAAATGCAGAATTGCTTAGTTTGATGAATTGAAGTTTCCTGTCATGAAACCCAAAGATTTCAGTGGAACAGTTTGCTGCTGCAATCACCAAAGGGGTTCTAATGGTAATTATCTAAAATTAATAAATGCAATTTCAAACAGAGGGAGGCAAGTTAGAGCAAATCTTTCCAATCTTTCTTTCTACTGTTATTCTTATACCCTCATCATATATTTTTACCGCTTTCATATTTGGAAGTAATCCAGCTTATAAACATAAACTGTATTTGAGTGACACAATAAGCTATTTGTTCTAACATCTCAGCACTGCATTTTCTCATTTTGTGGTATTTCTTTTTTGTGATGAAAAAAATCAGAAACTCTCCTTCTTGCACGCAGCACAAATGTTTTCTTCCCATAATGAAGAAAAGTGCCACGTTGTGCATCAGAGAAGAAAAAACAGGCATGTAAGGGAGAATATAATATAAAGAAACAATTATGTGTATTACTGAAGAACTCTTATTTTATATTGAAAGATGTATATATTACATTAAATGATAGGCATTGCCCATCTGGTATTGGGTGCCTGTGGGAAGATTGGAGGGAATTTATGACACAGACGAAAGAAGCAATACTGAAATAGGGAGGAGCGATCGCACAGTGCGACAATCTGGCAGAGGCTGCCACGGTAGATCTGGGGTAGCAAAACATGGGTTTCGATTTCAGTTCCCCACTACGACCATGGATGAGTTTAATCTTCCCACAACTCAATTACATTATTTATACCATTGTATTCAGACCATTGGTCATTAAAGTATGTTTCTTATGGGGCTATAACGAGAATTATATGAAATAATGTAACCAGTAATTATATGAAAGATGTTAGGCATAGTGCAAGTAAAGCCTTAAAATATAGCTAACCTTCTTTTTGTATTAATCATTGATTATAGTAAAAACAGGCTTTCTTTACACATTCTGGTTTGCGTATCTGATTTGTTTAACTGACTATCAGGTTAATCACTACAAAAGCCAGCATTATCTATGTCAGGAAGCAGCCCTTATTAATACTGAAAATGATTTTTTGAATTCAAGATATTAAAAAAATAAAGGATTATTTGAGCTAAATTAAATTCTCAGTATAAAAATAAGAATTAACATAAGTATTGATATATAAAGTGAATTACAAGTCATTTACAGATATGATCCAGTGCAGTTTTTGCTTATTCTTCTGTATTAATGATCATTCAGTATTATTTTCCTTCTTGGAAATGTTGAACACTGACATTTTCTTGTTTAATTATTTTATGCAAGTTTCAAATTTGTTCCACTTATTCATAGATGTGTATTATGAAAATGTGTTGGAATATATAATAAAGAAATATCTGACTAGGAAATCCCTGCAGAAGTTCTCTGGATTATAAGCCTTGGCAAAATAGGTGAGAAACGCGGAATGCTAAAAAGAGAGAAAAAAGCTTAAAGAAGTGCCCAAAACAAATGCTCCAGGGCATGTTTGTGTGGTCCTAAATCCTAATTTCTATTATAACATAGTAACATCATGTCTATAAATGTTGATATATTAAATTCCAGTAATCAATTCATTATTTTTATTATGTATCTGATGCCAGTGTTTAAACTTTCCTAATTCCAAATTTTGAGTATTGGTCTCTATATGGTCACCCAAACAAAGGCAACTAGGACCACAAATTCAGATGTTGCCACTGTTGGAATACTTGACTAGGAGTTTCTGGTAAAGGAGCAGGATAAATCAATTTACACAAGTCAATTTTTAAGGATGTTGAAAAAATGTAGAGCTAAGAGATACATGCAACAGAGAAGGAAACCAATGGCAAGGACAGCAAGGGGATTGTCTCAGATATTACAGAAAACAAAGAAGCTTTTTTTATAGGGTGTTATTTTATGGTACAGAAGCAAGGCTGCAAGACACAAAATGACAAAATGTGAGATAGTTCATGAAGTGTCTCTTTTATTTCTTTGCCAGGAACTGCAGATATATAACATTTTTTTTTTGAGACGGAGTCTCGCTCTGTAGCCCAGGCTGGAGTGCAGTGGCCGGATCTCAGCTCACTGCAAGCTCCGCCTCCCGGGTTCACGCCATTCTCCGGCCTCAGCCTCCCGAGTAGCTGGGACTACAGGCGCCCGCCATCTCGCCCGGCTATTTTTTTTTTTTTTTTTTTTTTATTTCTTAGTAGAGACGGGGTTTCACTGTGTTCGCCAGGATGGTCTCGATCTCCTGACCTCGTGATCCGCCCATCTCGGCCTCCCAAAGTGCTGGGATTACAGGCTTGAGCCACCGCGCCCGGCCGTGTCTCTTTTATTTCTATGTGTAATGTAAGGTTCCTTAGACTCGCTGTGATCCAGAGTAACGAGTACCAATTTGAGGTCTTGTTTGTGGCTTTTGGATCATTGTGAGATTGCACACTTGGCATAAACATCACGCGTATTTCAGTGGAGCTTGGAAGCAAGGGAAGAGCCAATAGATTGTGAAATGACTTATTGGGTAGCCACCATCAGCCTGGAAGGCTAGAGCTTAATATCATATACAAGACTACCGTGTGCTCCTCAAAAGCTACCAGAAATAGTTACTTTGTGAGCAAGCTGGAGAAAGAACCAGTGAATTGTACTAATAAATTCCCAGTTAACACTAATCCTTTGTTTTGAAAATGGTTCAAAAAAGGGATGATCTTTTAACTTGATTGTAGAGCAAGTTTAAGCTTCTAAGCTAATTCTCCAAAATATTTTTGATTTTTTTTTCATAAAATAATTCTAATTTTATCATATTTAACATCAAATATATTTTAAGAATACATCAGCCAGACGCAGTGGCTCACGCCTGTAATCGCAGCACTTTGGGTGGCCGAGGCAGGTGGATCATGAGGTCAGAAGATCGAGACCATCCAGGCTAACACAGTGAAACCCAGTCTCTACTAAAAATACAAAAACATAGCCAGGCATGGTGGTGGGTGCCTATAATTCCAGCTACTCAGGAGGCTGAGGCAGGAGAATGGCGTGAATCCATGAAGCGGAGCTTGCAGTGAGTAGAGATCGTTCCACTGCACTCCAGCCTGGGCGACAGAGTGAGACTGTCTCAAACAAAACAAAACAAAACATCAAAATGTCACAAATCTGATCTAGCTACAAAAAATAATATTCGCTTTTGTTATTGTGAGTAATGAAGCTTGGCATTGATTAAGTAGCATATCTATTTTTCTATAAATATGAGATCTGTTTATTGTCCCAAAAAGTTTAATACTCTATACTTAGTCTTCAAAGTGATAGGAAAAGTGTACAATTATAATATTCTGAGAGAATATATAGGTGCATACATGTGTATACATGTATATACCTATATGTATTAGATAGATAAGACTTCTTACTGACAATAGTATTTGAGAAAACGCCTGTGCTTTGCGTACTTACATATATGTGAGTTGCTATAACACTGCTTTATGTTTTGCTGCAATTAAGCCTTTCTTTTTTGCACATCTTACACAGAAAACAAAAAGTTTATTTCACCTTCTTCTTTAGGCATTATGTAACATGAGTCGCCCACATAGTATCTCCTCTTGGAAATCCTGATACTAGGAATTTAACTCATCGCATGGTAAGTTAATAATCTTCTGTTACCAACAGTCACTCTTTCCCAATTTCACCACTAACTTTAAAGGTCTTTCTCCCAGTTCCCCAGGGTAAATGCTTCATATTCATTTTCATGTTCCCTGGTGCTTTATTTTATTTTTTTTGGTCTGTTATGTTTCTTAAGTCTCCCTTTCCATCTTAATAGCCAACACTTTATTCCAGGCATCCAGGGTGTCTCATCTGCATAATTTTACTAGAGATCTAGTCACTTCCTTGCCTCCAGCATTTCTCCACTGTCCTTAATTCCCTGTATCCTCTAAAATAATTTTCCTCCAGTCCTTCTTTTTCCAACAAGTCACTTGCTTGCTTTTCATTATTCCAAATCTGGCTATCTTACGCTTTCAGTGTTTCACTGTCAATTGCATTTCTAGCTAACTGTTTTTCCTGTTTAGATTTTCTGCTCTTGTCAAGTTAAATATGCATGTCTTTCCTATAGTTGACTGTTTCATGTTCCAGCCTTAACATCAGTCTTTGTTTCCCACAGTTCTCCTGTATCTCTAACCCTAAGTTCCTTTCCTAACTTTTCAATAATGTAGAATAGTGTGCTCACGGAATAAGAGAGGATGGAGTCACTGAAACCAATTTACACATAATCTGAAATTCTGCTCTGCTAATAATAAATATTTTCAAGTGGAGGAAAACAGATTAAAAAATCACTTGAAGAGTGTATTAGATGAGGTTTCCTGGGAAACAGACTGAGACAGAGATTCTCTTACACGAAGTCTTTTGAGATGTGCCCTTGGAATTAACACCTGTAGGGGAATAAAAGGAGAAGGATTGGGCAGAGGGAAGTGTTGAAGATTCAGCCAAGGGAATCTCTTCAACTGAGGATAATTCCCAAAGAACCAACCACTCAGCTGAGGGCTAGTAGGTCCAACACTCCCAGTAGCTGAGGAATGAATGTCCCAGGGCTAAAGAGGGTATCTGGGTGGCATACTATAGCATCCACTCACAGACTAAGACAATAATTACACACAATTCTGTAATTATAGATGCAAAACATGGAATCACAGAGACAAATTTATCTCTGCTTAGTAGGAGTATAAGTGATATTTACATATTATCATTTATATTTTCTAATATTTTCTATATTGGTTACAAAAATAATGAAGTTTTAATCAGATACAAGAAAAAATAAAAAGCTGTTCCTTCTGGCAAAAAAAAAAAAAAAAAGTTCTTCAGAGTTTACAAACTCAATGTCCGTCCCCAGCTTCATCAGGGTCCTCCTACATGTCCCCATTCCAAGTTTCAGGGTCCCACTCTTTTCCAGTCAATGCCTTCACTTTAACAGTGGACACCTGGCGAGACTGTGCAGGCATCCTTTGTTGCAGGTCAGCCACACACATGATAAGAGCTTGTGTCTATTTTTCCACAATTTCAGCACTTTCTCTGCAGGAGATAAAACTCTCTCTCAGGGCAATCTTAGCATATTTGAGGTTCAGTACAGAATCCCTGAGTTCATCATTTTCTTTCATCACTTTGTCCACTGAACTTAGGAGCAACCTACCAGCTTCATTATGTTCCTTGGTTTTCCACATATGATCAAAGGCATTATGTATAGAGTTATTCAACTCCTTGCCTCTCACGAGCAGTGAATCAGGAGTGTCAAATGCGTTTATTCTGTTTATTCTGCATAACTCTTTAAACAGTCCACACCAAGGACTATCAGTGTTTTCCATACTATTAGAAGTAGTGTCCTTAGCATTTTGGAGTTTAATCATAGTAAGCAGCCAACCCCAGAAACCCCAAAAACAACGAAAGTACTCCATCCTTAATATTCTGTTCCTCTAGAACCACTCCTGGTACCAAAATTTGTATTAGTCAGGGTTCTCTAGGGGTACAGAACTAAAAGGATATATATGTGTGAAAAAAAAATATATGTGTGTGTGTGTGTGTGTGTGTGTGTGTATATATAAAAAGTGGAATTTATTAAGTATTAACTTACATGATTACAAGGTCCCACAATAGTCTGTCTGTAAGCTTGAGGAGCAAGGAGAGCCAGTCCGAGTCCCAAAACTGAAGAACTTGGAGTCTGAGGTTCGAGGGCAGGAAGTGTCCAGCATGGGATAAAGATATAGGTTGGGAGACTGGGCTAGTCTCTCCTTTTCACATTTTTCTGCCTGGTTTATATTCACTGGCAACTGATTAGATTGTGCCCACCAAACTAAGGGTGGCTCTGCCTTTCTCAGCCCACTGACTCAAATGTTAATCTCTTTCGGCAACACCCTCAAAGACTCACCCAGGATCAATACTTTGTATCCTTTAATCCAATCAAGTTGACACTCAGTATTAACCACTGCAACATGTTACATTAAAAAAGTACCTTTGAGGTATTTCCTTTAATTTTCTTCACTTTTATAATTTATATTAATTAATCAACTAATTACTGTTATTCATAAGTACATTTTTGCCAAATTTAATCAATATTCATTTATTATTATAACTACTCAGCTATCTTACATATATATTTTTCTCTCCAACTTGATAATAAACTTGATGGTAGGTGCCTCGTCTCCATGGCCTTTTTGGATTCTCTTTTATCATGATTTTAAAATACAGATATATTTCAATATAAATATATATGTGTGTATATATATACACACACACTTAAACAAATACATATGTGCATGTATTTAAATATACTAAATGTTTATATTTACATATATGCATGAATGTATCTATCTATCCTACTTGCAGCCACAAACATGGAATTCTGTACAAAGTAGGTAGCTATGTTGTTGAGCAACTGGAGGAAAGGAAATTCAGATCTAGATTAGGGCCTTTTTTTTGGTTGGAGGGGGAGGGAGTCTCCTTTTGTCACTTAGGCTGGAATGCAGTGGTGCAATACCGACTCACTGCAGCCTCCGCCTCCCAGGTTCAAGTGATTCTCCCGCCTCAGCCTCCCAGTAGCTGGGACTTTAGGTGCGTGCCACCACGCCCGTCTAATTTTTTGTATTTTTTAGCAGAGGCAGGGTTTTACCGTGTTAGTCAGGATGGTCTCTATTTCCTGACCTCGTGATCCGCCCGCCTCGGCCTCCCAAGGTTCTGGGATTACAGACATGAGCCACTGCGCCCGGCGATTAGAGCTCATTTTAATCAACAGCTGCAAGTTACTGGCAGACTCTGGTTCAGAGGCAACACTGTGTTTGAAGCTAAAGTTTTCAGGAATTGTTTATGTAATCCCCTCATTTCCTGGTGGTGGTTATGCACAAAGTAATAGTTAAAGAAATTCCTAAGTGTCCACAATTAAAAGGTAATTTTGGACGTTCTTGGAAATGGACTGTCAAGGTAACCATAGAAGTTTTATTTCTTATTTCGGGATTTTAGCTTACCCCATTCTATATTTGTTACAAACATAGAATGAAAAGTGTAGTCAAAACGCTTCTGAAAGGCTGAAATGGACCTGTTGTTTTATGAGTTTCATGGATAGAGTTTTCTGCCACTTTTAAGAGTAGCAGTTGCTCCATAAAGTAATAGTCAGTATAAGAAATTATTACAAGAATATTTTAAAATTAAGCACAATACCAGAAACTCTAATAACCTTTTTCCCCAACTTAACTGTAGAGGAGAGAAGACAGAAATACCTTTTTTTTTCTTTCTTTCTTTTTTTAAGGTATCACGAAGAGTGATACCTAAAAAAAAAATGAGTGAGAATCAACTAGACATAGCTGTTAGGCTCATTTAATGTAGCAATATCTAAGACATTACTCAGAAATAGCTACAAGTTCCAAGATTATTTTGAGCTTGAAGTTCTTATGTTCCAGACAACTAAAAAGTCATCCACTTAACGGAAGACAGTCACAACAGACTCATGCTGATCACTGAGGACTTACCAAAACTCAGCAGAGTTACTTGGTGTGCATGTTTCAGAAGAAACATGATTTCAAAATATATCTAGGAGTTCTAAGAGTGAGTTCACAGTATTAGTGAGCTGTCAAAATAATTTTTGAAGCTGTAGCAATAATAAAGCTAATCTGATTGAGAATTTCATTTCAATACTTGATTAAATTTAGAATTTCATGTTTAGCAATGCCCTAATATATTGTACATATTAAGTTAAAGAGGATTTATTAATGAAAACATAGGTTTCCTGGTACTTTTATCCTGCTTAGTAAAAAAAAAAAAAAAATTAGTGTCTCTCACACCAAACTACAGATGCTTGTTTTAAAATGTAATTCATTATCCACTTATTTCCTTTAGTCTTCAAGTAAATCACTTTCTTTCACTTCTTCTGTTATTTTTTAACTATGTTGTCTCTATTAACCCAGGAGTTCATTATCCTAGAAAACTTGACGTGATCTTACATTCTGCTTCCTCATTCAGTTGACAAAGTCTGTAGATTCCACCTCTTTTCTGACCTCAGGAATCACTTGAGTTTTGTGTCTCCTTCTTCTCTTTCCTTTCCCATTGCCCTAGTCTAGTCCATGGTGCAGTGAGCTCCAAAGTATCTTTCTTTACATTAGTCTCTAGTCTGTTCTCTGCTCTGTCACTAGTTGACCTCCCCATCTTCCATAAACTTGATTTTTTGAAACTTGTGTTGCTTTCTGATTGACTAAAGAATAAAACATGAATTATCTCAGAAAGGCAAAAATAAGCCTTTAAGCCTTTCCAATCTGGCTCTCCTTCCTTTTCCAGACTCACCCCTTATCACTTCTCCTTAGATATCCTCTAACCTTCCTTGACCAAGAAGGTAGACTTGGGAAGAATGCTCATGGGACCATGTGGAAAGATGAGGGTACCTGTTTAGTCAACCAGAAACTACAAAACTTTCTGGCCATGAAAGTGATGTCAGATATGTAGCCACATCATCATTTCTTCCCCAGTTAACCTACATTCCCAATGTTCTAGACTTCTCACAATTTTTCAAACTATTTGAAATATTTTGAACTCAAGGATTACCACATCAACCAAGTCAAAAAAATTTAATTGGATATCAGGCATTATTTTTGAACTGAGATATTTTCATCTTATTTGCTACTTAATTGACTTCGGTTTCTTAATGCAAATCATTTATGTGAACATGCATAAAAATAGTAGGAGTAAAGGGCTAGTGATGTCTATGAAGCAGATACTTTATAACCTGATTTAATCACCAAAATAATTCTATAAGGCAAATATCATTATCTCCATTTTAGAAAATGAGAAACCAAGGTTAAGAAAATTTACATCATTTACTCAAAGACACAAATTTAGTAAGTGACCAAACCTGGATTGGAGCCCAGATCTGTCAGTCTACCAAATCTGTGTGCTTTTTAGGTCAGAAACTTGCCTCCAGGTTTCTAACTGAATGTCTGTAGCACTTTAATTTGTGCAACCATGTAATATTTAAACTAATGGATGTGATGAAAAAAGGAACATAAACAATAGTCTAGTCTTTTGACAACAATTAAAGCATACACAAAGCAATTCAAAATCCTTCCTACCCAATAACTAAGCTTTCAAGACTAGTGTATGTTGCTCACCATTTACTAGTATTTGAAACCATTTTTGATAATATAAATTGGTTTTAATTATCTCTTTTTGTCCAAAATTAAAGATTATATACTGCTGACTATGGAAATTGAGGCTATGTCCTTTCTATTTTCTCAGCTGACTCAAATGAAACCAGATAATTCCCTCTGTTTAATTCCCTTTGACCCAATTCGCAGTCACCCCTAAATGGATTCCAGAAATACCAGCTCTGCAGCTTGCAGAGTTTTCTTAAAGCAAGCCTAATGGATCAAACTGTGTCATTCTATCTAGCATCAATTTATTCGTCATACAATAAATTCACATTTTGTATAGGCTTAACACAGTGCTTAAGATAAAGCCAAAGAGCCTTGAACTCAAAGACCTACCTACATACACACACACAGACCACATACACACGTACATATATGATGCTCATAAAAATATACATATATATGCAAACATATACACACATATAAGCACATATGCATATGTAAATATATGTATATACTATATAGTTTCTTTAATAACATAAAGTATCAAATTATAGACATAGGATTATTATAGATTAATATATTTATGAAAATTAAGAAGAGGGAAAGGCAAGTGTGGCCCATACTATTAGCAGTTCAATTAACACTTACCATTTTTTGGGTACATTCTAAGCTCTTTACATGAACTATATCATTTAATCCTTCTACTAGTCATCTATTGCATATAGCAAATTTTACCCAAAATCAGCAGCTTAAAACAGCAAACATTTATCATTTTACAGTTTCTGTGCATCAGGAACCTAGGTACAGCTTAGTTTGGTGCCATTGGCTCCATTTGTCCCATAAGACTGTGTTCAAATTGTGAGTTCGTCCATGCAGCTGTCCTATCAAAGCTCAAGCTGGACTGAAGAGTACACTTCCAAGCTTATTTGGTTGTTGCCACGCCTCAGGGGATCTTCTTCCAAGTTCACTCATGAGTCTTTCCACAGCACACATTATGTGAAAGCTGATTTTCTCCAGAGTGAATAATCCAAGGGAGAACTAAAGAGAACACCCAAAATGGAAGCCACAGTCACTTGTATCTTAATCTCAAGGTGGCATCCATTCAATTCTGCCATACTCTATTCATTAGAAGGAAGTCTAAAAGTTCAGACCATTATGAAGAGGATAACACTACACAAGGGTGTAGATATCAGAAAGCCAAGAATTACCGGAATCCATCTTAGAGGCTGTATACCATAATATGAAAAATTTAATAGTCTTATGAGATAAGCACTCTTATAGGTAGATAAGAAAACGGAGGTACAGGTTGGTTACATAACCTTCCCAATGTTATATGGCTGATAAATGAGCAGGCTAGGATTCTAACTCAGAAAACAGAGTCTAGAAAGAAATTAAAACTCAAACAGGGAAGTGAATTCTAGGAAAGAAATGGAGTTATAAGTACAACCCAGAGACACAAGTGTGGAATTATATATAATATGAATAATGTAGAGCCAATGATGAAGAAGCTGGTAGGTGATCTAGCTGGAAAAAAAATGGGCTAATGTTAGTGAGTTTTTACTAAAGCTGAATTTGGATATGGGTAAGTGAGAAGTCTGCAATTATTTACAACAGGAAAATAATGTGGTCAAAGTCTGACTTTATGAAGATTTGTCTAGAAGTTTGCAAGACAGCCTGGAGTGTCATCATAGATATGGAGACCTGTTTCAATGGGTGCATATACTGCCATGAGAATCTGGTCAAAGTGAAAGTCAGTGGAAAGAACAGGCAATATTTACAAGAAAGAATCCCCAAGCATTGTTCATCAGCTGGATAAGAAATTTAACTGTTGATTTTCAGAGCCCAGAATATGTCATTATAAGTCCTCATTGAATGAATAAGTAACCAAAGCTGTCACTTATTAGATTTACACCCCAATTAACTCAAACGACCAAAAACAAATGTAAGAAAGTTTAATATTGTAATGTTTCATGCCATTAAAATCTAGTTGGATTTCATGGGAACTAGAGAACATCAAGAACCAGGGCACTGCTCACTTGGGTGTGTTTGTACACTAACTTCTCTCTCGCTCACTCTCTCTCTCTCTCTGTCTCTCTCTCTCCCCACCCCGCCCCAAGGTGTCTTAAGCTGTTTTTATAGGCACATCTACACCAGTCTCTGCTGTGTATTGGCAGGATTTCCAAATGTTTTCCCACAATTTCAGCTTGCATTTAGCTTTAATTTGCATGTATGAAAACCTTAACTTAGACTTTATAGGTCACAAGTTTTACTACAAAATACTGGTAAACTCTTCTTGTGTTCAAATAAGAGCGAAGAAAGTAACAGCTTCTGTCTGGCTCAAGCTTGGGTCAGATGTCTCCCCTATCTACTTAGCATTGACAATGTGTAGGTGGGTAGAAGATTATGAAGTCTATTTCTCTCAAAGCAGGTAGAGAAATATTATCCGGGAAGATAGCAGCAGTAAGGTGGCAATTTTATGATCACGTGTAGTACAGGATACATTATTTCTAATTCTTGACAATAGATAGCCCTTGATGAGTTCAAAATATCAGATGAGTGAACTCAGGCTCAGATGGGTAATTTACCTAATCTTAAACAGCTCATAAGTGGTTGCAGACAAGATCCCAGATCCTCTACTTTCTGCCTCTAAAACTACTGTCTTGCCCTTTTCACTTCTCACGGCACGATACCACTAAGAAAAATACGGAAGTTAAAATCAGACTGGCTGTTTGTTTAATTGGGAGTCATGCAGGCCAGGCTGTAATAGGCCAGGTGCTAGTAATTGTGGACAACTAATATCCCTGAATTTATCACCACTCTGACCCTATATCAACCTCACCCCATGCCTTACATAGAATGAGGCTCCAGGATTGGAGAGGTCTGTCTTAACACTTTTCTTCCGATTAAACACTCTGGAAGTTGAACGGTTTATTTCTAGCTTTTATCAACAGAGCTGGTTTTCAAAATGTCATTTGCCATTTGTGGAGTCCACAGTTATCAAACTTTGATAGCAGAACTTTGGCAAAGAAAAACTGAAAGAAATTGTAGTTATATAATATTAGCGACAAATGTAGGTTGAAGTGGTTAGTTAATTGTTTACTTGCTTTGTTGTAGGGAGTAGGTAACCTGTTCCTGTTACAAAAAAAAAAAAAATTAAAAACAGTCAGTAGAAAGGCAATTATAAACAGGTGAGATAAAGTTAACACAGTGAGGCAAATGAGAATGTGGAAGTCGGAATAAAATAATTGCTAAGAAAGCAAGTAAAGACATGTATCTCTTCCTATGTGACAAGAGGAAGAGATGTGGCTGAAAAAGAAAAATCTCTCTAGATACTGCATTCTGAATAAATAAGGAAACGATGTATTTTGCTGTGAATAAGGAATAAAAATAAATTTGTATTTGAGGAATGCAGAGGTTAGAAATAGAATTTATCCATAAGATTCTCTCAGCTATGTTTAAATGAAATTACATTGACATGGATACTCAAACAATATTAATTTATACATTTGTAAAATTATTGAAGAGTACTTAAGAGCAGGAAGTAATGTTCAATTATCTTTATATGATTCACACATTTTGCCACAGTACTATACTCATAGTAGATGCTTAATAAATGTTTGCTGAGTGAATAAACCAACTATTGAAAAAAGGAACAATACTTGCATTCTCTATTTTATTTAACAGGTTCCATGGTTGTATTTGGAAAATATAAATATTATGAACTTAATTGAGCAATTTTTTAATAGTGTAAGAAAATCTGTTTAGGCATTTGTGAGTCAAGTATTTACAACTGCAATTCCATACAATCAGAAATGTTTACACCTTGTGATGTTTACAAGGATTGGAAGAATGATTTTGCCAGGAAATGTTGTTGTCGAGAAAAATTCTCAAATTTATTTTCATAAAAAGGGAGAAAATTATTGATAAACACATCTACATTTGCAGATTGGTGATTTTTCAGAGGTTATTTGGGGTCATAATTGTAAATCTCATTACCATGCTTGAAGGAGGTCTCTTTCATTATTAAGGTGCGCAGGTCCATATCCCTGAAGCTAATTGCAAGGTAGAGCTGCAGACTTCTAATTGTTTGCCATCAAAATAGCTGTGTAAGCTTGATTAACAGTGTTCAGCAACATTCATAATAGTCCAAGCCTGGCCCTGCATAAAATAGAAACTGGGAAAAAATCAATAAGATTTAATAAGATCAGGAACAATCACTTACAATAGTACATCAATCACACAAAGTAATAGGTGCAGGATTTGATAGGGTCCTGAACTGCCTGAGAGATTCATAACTAGTACTCATTAATGATTTGTTCATTTGCATTTTATCAATCCAGCTACCGCTGACAAGCAGAAGGAGTGGGAAAGAAATATGTTGACTTAAACTCATCAGCTTTGCAATTAAAAAAAATAACATATAATAGCAAATGTCTTGTCACATGAAAATCTGATGTTATTACAAAGATGTGTGCAATCATTGGCTCTTCAGACTGAGCTGCTGTTAGACTTGCAGAATAGCTAGCATAGCAGTGTCCCTGTGGTCACCAGGTAGCCTCAAAAGGTTAGAGAGAATGTACATGTGAATATAAATTTGCTCTCCATCTCTCATGGAGCTCAATTGCATAACATTTAATGCAAAATGTGCATATTTCCTTGTTTTTGTCTCTTAGAAATAAATGAAGCTCCTGGCTTTGCCTTAGGCAAAATCTCGATCAAATGCTAAAACAATCATAATGAGATTACTTTCTGGTGATTATTGATTATCACTATATTCTCTTTTAGTTGATGCTATGACTTTATAAAGTAATCATGTGGTATTTACTATCTTTATTAAAACACATTTTGGGAAGAAAGATAAATGGATACAATAAAATTGTGTAAACAAATTTCTAATTCTAAATACATGGTAGTTAGTAATATGAAAAAAAAAATCCTCCTATAAACATCAGAGGCATAATGAAAAGTCTGAGCTATTTCTAAGAAATTCATGTGGATTCCTGCTTAGAAAATTTCATATGGGCTTTCTGTGGAGGGAATTATGCGAATGGTGGGATGCAGAGCACATTGTCAGAAACCAGCAGTGGGACCATCCAAAATGTGGATTAATTAGTTTCTGTCTGTAACTTCAGTAAATAATGTGCTCTTTCCGAGAGAAACATTATGATTCAGGTCTTTGTAGAGGATGTTTAAATAGCTGATTTCTATATAGGATGTTTTAATTCAATCAAAGTACAGGTAAAATCCCATTATGATAGACTCCATGGGGCCTCTAAATTGTTTTGTTGTGGTAGAATTTGGTTAAAATGAATAAATACATTTATCACATTCTCAGTATGTAGTACATACTAGAGAGACAGACTTGATGCCCAGTCTCTTTTCTATTGAATTAACACATGAAAAGAAATGCTTTGAATAGGCAGCAGGAACCAGGAGCAAAATATAATGCTGCACACCTCTCAGGCTTTTCCTAAATTCTGGATCACTTTCAAAATGGTTTTGGTATTAATATAAAGTTTTTATTTTTTCCTTTCTTTGTTAAAAATAGCGTTGATTAGGCAGACCAGATTTTCAGAATCTAAAAGAGTGAAGAAAATAAAAAGTGGTTATTATTTGTTCTCTTGACGAAAATAACTGTAAATAACTCAATTATGTGCTGCTTAATTTGCTTTTCCTACACAGCAAACTACACAGAATCAAGTGCTTCAATTATATAGGTTGACTCTTCTAAGGCCATTAAACAAGGAGAGCATTAGTAAATTTACTAAGAATCAATTTATAGAATACCAATTTGCCTAAAAGCAAATTGATAAATGTCCAATTTACTGAAAGATCAATTCACAATAATTTTTGACATTCAGTGATTTTTACGTGTGTGATTTGGTTGGTTTCAAGTATAATTATCGGTCATATGGAAATTATTGCTACTAGTTTTGCTGGAGTATGGAAATGATTTTATTATTCTGAATATTCTTACCTTTCATTTACTGAAGAAACATTTTTAGCACTGGCAGAGTAACAGGTCTAGGAGGCATAGACAGTAATAAAAGATGTATTCAAAAAGTTTACATTGTAGAAGAAACAGACAGAAACCACACATATCTTTTAAATATTCTAATTAAAAACCTTAATAATGCGCTCTCAGGAGTCAGGAGAAGGTTTGATGAATTGTGGGTAGGTAGATTGTCCACCTAATTTATCATCTCCAAGCTATGTACTCTTGAGAGTAGAAAGTGGGCTATTAATAGTTACATTGAAACAATAGGAGTAAACAAGGACAAGCAAACCAGATTATATGTTCACTTTAGATATTGGAGAAGAGGATAATGTATGGGTTGTTGAGGGAACTGTTGATATTTGAGTTGAGATGTTAGAAACAAAAAGAATTTCTCAACTTCAGGTAAATAAAATCCATTTCATGGACAAATAAACATGAGTGAGGGTACAGAGTCAGAAAATTGTCTTGTGTGTCTGTTGAATAGTGAAAGACATTGAAAAATGAAGCTATGACTTATAGAAGATTTTGAATATACATATCATTGTGTAGAATAGAAGTATTTAGGAGGAAATAGCAAAAGAGGGGAAAAAAGTATATGACATTATTCAAATAGTTAATGTGTTTCAAAATAGTTAATATTAAATAATTATGGTGTTTGTCACATAGTAAGTGCTCACTGCTCATTGTTATTTTTAATTTAAAAAAACTAAATGTTGTAATATAACTGAAATTACTTCAAATCCTAGTATTTGATTTCAATAAAATGACAATTTATCTGAAACTTAAAATTTTCTTTTTAATGTGAGTATATACATAAACAACTCTTCAATCTATCATATAGTATTCCAATGATATACTTTGGATGAGATCTCTATTTTATAAAAACATAAAAGAAACACTCTAGTAGGAACTTTGAGAATGGATCATGGAGGAGAGATCAAAGGCAAGACAATTATTTAAGAATCTTGTGGCAGATATTTATTTTGGTGGCACTCAATCAACAAAGCTCCCTGAAATTTATGCCTTTGTGTGTTCCCCCTCATTGATTCTGAGATTGATCATGTGACTAGACATAATTAGCTTTGACCAATGGGACATGAGAAAGCATAATGAAAATGAAACCTCAGTAAGCATTTGCACAGTAAGGCTTGTCTTGTTGGAATACTCCTTTTTGAAGCCCAGTTAAGAAGCCTTGTGAAAGACATAAAAAGGCCATATGAAGAGAGAAACAGAGAATCCCAGACTGACTTCAGTTGCTCTATACAACCCAGGTAAGACACCAGATATATAAGAAGGCCTCAAGTACCGTTCAACCCTCACAGATACCATGTAAAACACAGACAAGCTTTCCCAATCAAGCCCAGAATCATGAAAAAATAAATATTTATTATCTTAATCCATTAGTTTTTAAGGTGGTTTTTATTCAACAACAGAAATTGGAACCAGGAAGTTGAGTTCTATCAAAACAAGATAGTAAAATACATGGCATTTGATTTTTGTACCAGGTAACAGGTGAAGCGCCGAGGAGCATAGATAAAATAACTATTGTTTACCAGTAATAGGGCTGGAGTAAAAAGTACCCAAACTATGTAGTACAGAATAATTAGTGACATTGTCACCTGCAGAAACATGAAAGTATTGATAGGTCTGGCTGAGATTTATAAAAAAAATATTGAAAGTGTCAACTAGGTGATTTTAATCTTCCTATTATAAAATATAAAAGGGCGAGGAGTTAAAGAAATAGTAGTTTAGAGTTAAAGCAAAATTTAAAGGAAATACGGAGAAGATATGACTTGCTGTGTTAAAAAGCAATTTTTTTTCTTATGCCCAGAGTTTCCTGGAAAACTGCTCACAAAGTTAGAAGTTAACTCAGGTAATGATCAAGTTCTGGGTGCTGCTAGTAACACATGACCTCATAGTAAACATCAAGCCTAGGAGGATACTGAAGGGCACTTTTTGAGGTTCCAGAAAGGCTTAAAGATGTGCCTCAGAGGAAGATAAAGAAGCTTCTAAAAATCCTAAAGATCTCGGTCACAGTACTCTCAATCACAAAGTTTTAAGAGGATTGTACTGACGAAACTACTACCAGTTTGGACTAAAAGTTCTGACACAGTTAAAAAAGAAAATCTTCTCCTGTGAGAAGGAAAAATACTAAGGAAGCTACTCAACCTAAAATATGCTCCATTTCTTATTGAAAAAAAAAAAAAAAAAAGAAAGAAAGAAACTCAGAGGGTAAGTGAAGGGAGCAAAACTGAGCCCAAAGCAGGGAGCCAGCAATATGTGCTTACCAAAATTTCAGAATTGCTAAGGACCAGTGGCTGCTATTTGACTCCCACTCTCTGAGTGGTAGTGTCTACTGTGGCTTTCCTATCCCTAAATTACCAATGTATTCTAGCCATATTGAAGAATGCAATTTATCTCTAGTTCACAATTTTTTAGATTGAAAGGAACCACACCAAAGGATTCTCAGCCACATCTGGACCCAATTTAGATGACAAAATCCTTTTCTTTGAGCAAAAGCCTGGTGCCAAAATTAGATGAGATGTTGCATATTTTGGTAGGAGAAGAGGAGATTATACTTTGTATGTGGGAGGAAAATAAATCCCTAGGGGCAATAGAACACATTGTGGTACACTTTTACTTTTGTGTGCCCTCCTCTATAACAAACAATGCCTCCTGTTAGTCATGAACTTATACATCCTCTCCTCTATTGATTCTGAGCTTGACCACGTGACCAAAGAGACAATAGAAAGTGTGATGTAAATGATACCTTGATAAATGCTTCCCACTGAACTTTGTTTTCTTGAAATGCTCCTCCTTGGCACCCAAACACCAAGCTGCATGAAAGTCCATGCTAATTCTAGTGATGTAGGGAGACCACATGTAGAAAAATGTATGCTTATCTGGGTTCTAGCTGTTTCACCAATTCAAGCTGAAGTGTCAAGCAAGTAGAAAGGACATTATGTATATTCTTGCCCCAACAATACCAGCTGGAGCAGAGATAAGACATCTCCACCACACCCTTCCCTAATCGTTTCATTTGACAATTATCTAATCATTGTTTTAAGACATTAGAATTTGAGTTGATACATTTTATAGAAAACGTATAACAGTAACAAAATCATTTTAATTTTTAAGTTAGATATGTTGAAAGAGTTACATTACAAAAAAAAGTAATATGATATGTTGGATTATTACTTGTGGGAATGCTAAGGAAGAAGGTAACAATGAGGACCACAAGCTGCTTGATTTGGAATGAGGGAATTGCTATGGTTTTAACTGAGAAAGGAACACAAAGGAAAAAAATGGATTTTAAAAGAGGACATTCATACAGCCAACAGACATATGAAAAAATGCTCATCATCACTGGCCATCAGAGAAATGCAAATCAAAACCACAATGAGATACCATCTCACACCAGTTAGAATGGCGATCATTAAAAAGTCAGGAAACAACAGGTGCTGCAGAGGATGTGGAGAAATAGGAACACTTTTACACTGTTGGTGGGATTGTAAACTAGTTCAACCATTATGGAAAACAGTATGGCGATTCCTCAAGGATCTAGAACTAGATGTACCATATGACCCAGCCATCCCATTACTGGGGATATACCCAAAGGATTATAAATTATGCTGCTATAAAGACACATGCACACGTATGTTTATTGCAGCACTATTCACAATAGCAAAGACTTGGAATCAACCCAAATGTCCATCAGTGACAGATTGGATTAAGAAAATGTGGCACATATACACCATGGAATACTATGCAGCCATAAAAAAGGATGAGTTTGCGTCCTTTGTAGGGACATGGATGCAGCTGGAAACCATCATTCTTAGCAAACTATCATAAGAACAGAAAACCAAACACCGCATGTTCTCACTCATAGGTGGGAACTGAACAACGAGATCACTTGGACTCAGGAAGGGGAACATCACACACCGGGGCCTATCATGGGGAGGGGGGAGGGGGGAGGGATTGCATTGGGAGTTATACCTGATGTAAATGACGAGTTGATGGGTGCAGCAGACTAACATGGCACAAGCATACATATGTAACAAACCTGCATGTTATGCACATGTACCCTACAACTTAAAGTATAATAATAATAAATAAATTAAAAAAAAAAAAAAAAAAGTTAAGGTGGGGGATACTCTGGTTTCACAAAGAAATTTTAAATGACTCTATTCATTTCAGGTGCTTTAAAATAAGTCTTTATTCTCAAATCCATGTCACAACTGGCATGCGGAAGCCACCTATGAAAAAAGTTTATTTAATTACTTTAAATTTTTTATATTTTCTGCTTGTGTTTAGTGGGTTTTGTCCAAGGCTCTGCATGGTAGGCCTCATAACAACGATGTTTATGCCCTGATTTTTGGAACCCATAACAATGTCACATTATACGGCAAAAAGATTTTGCAGATATAATTAAGTTTATGAACCTTAAAATAGAGAGATTATCCTGTATGATCTGCATGGGCCCAACTTAATCATATAAATCCTTAAAAGCCAAGGACTTTTTGGCCGGGCGCGGTGGCTCACGCCTATAATCCCAGCATTTTGGGAGGCTGACGCGGGTGGATCACCTGAGGTCAGCAGTCGGAGACCAGCCTGACCAGCACTTAGTAGAAACCCCATCTCTACTAAAAATACAAAAACTAGCTGGGTGTGGTGGCGCATTCCTGTAATCCCAGCTCCTTGGGAAGCTGAGGCAGGAGAATCGCTTGAACTCGGGAGGTGGAGGTTGCGGTGAGCCGAGATTGCGTCATTGCACTCCAGCCTGGGCAACAAGAGCAAAATTCTGTCTTAAAAAAAAAAAAAAAAAGCCGAGGACTTTGCTTCAGTTGGGGTCACAGAAATGTGGGGAAAGAGAAAGAAAAATACATGCAGTGGAAGTGGGAGTAAGAGAGATTCCAACTATCAAAAATGTTGGATGCCCTTTTGCTGATTCTGAGATGTAGACAGAATATGTAAGGACTGGAAAAATGCTTCTGAGAAAGTAAGGACAACCCTTTCCTGAAAGTCATTGAGAAAACATAGACCTCAGTCCTACAAATGCAAGACACTGAAGTCTAACAACAACCTGCCTAAACTGGGAAGAAGATTCTTTACAAGCTTTAGAAATGAAAGATACACCTTGTTTTTCATCTTGTGAGACCCAGAATAGAGAAACTAGCTGAATCACCATGTGCCCAGTCCTCTAACCCATGCAAATAGCGAGTTAATAATGAGGCTTCTGTTAAACTGCTACATTTTGTGGGAATTTCTAATAGCAGCAATAGAAACCCCATGTGCTCTGTTCTGCAGTTTCTGGTATCTGCTTCTGGCTTATTTTGCACACCATTTATACATCACTTCAGAACTTGTTGGCCTTATCTGTCTTTCATTTCGTCCACTAATGTAGTGACCAGTTCTGCAAAGGCTCTGATAAACAGAATTATCTTGACATTCTGCAGATGTAATGCTGTCATACTGGCTCACAATATTGATAATGTTATTTCAATTGGACCAGGTGAGCAAGGATTGGGAAGTATGCTTGATGCCTTATCAAACCATGTTCCTTTGAGAGAACAGAAGATTAAGCCTCAAAAAAAGACAAGTGAATATTTTAGGCATTTAAGGGTATGAGGCATCATATGACATCCCTTTTCCATTTTTAAACAATTTCTTATATAACTCACAGGGAAAGCATTTGGTGGAATTATCCACATTTAGAAGGCCATTCATACCTCACTTAAAGCTACTGACCTAACCTATCTCTTTGCTGACTATTTCAAATAGAGCCCAAGATAAAATACAGTCTTCCCTGCATATGGGCTATGCAATCAAGCCAAACCAATAGTGTTTCTACAAATTCTGTCAGATAGTGATGTTCTGTGGCAAGCCCCAAAGTAGAGCCGAAGTATAAATTGAGTTACAGAGTAAGGATATGACCTTCTACAATAAAGACAAAATATCTCCAATAGCTCTAGCCACTACATCTTTCTCACTAATCCTTCCACATTATCTCTTTGCAGAGATGCTTTTGGCCAATATCTGAACTGACACTGCAATAGTTTGGACTTGTACTTCCCCCTCACTCATAAAAATTGGGCTCCATAGAATAGAATAGTAGCCAGATATAATGGATGGCATGAGAAATCTGAATGATGCAACCTGGAACTATGAGACAATTAATGTCTATGAGCTAACTTAGTAAATTTTACATTGCTATAAAGGAATACCTGAGTATTCCTGGGTAATTTATAAAGAAAAGAGGTTTATTTGGCTCACAGTTCTTTAGGCTTTACAAGAACATATTAATTCTCCAGTAACTGACCCCAAAGTAAAGGAAATCTATAAATTGCTTGAAAAGTAATTCAAAATAATCATCTTAAGGTCAGATAGAATTCAACAAAATGAGAAAACAACTCATGATCTGAATGAGAAATTCAGCAAAGGTAGAGATATCATAAACAACTAAACATAAATCATGAAGCTAAATGATTTAATAAATGAAATAAAAAATGTACTAAAGATCTTTAACACCAGAATAGATCAAGTAAATGATAGAATCTATAAACCTGAAGATACGTCTTTTGCAATTACCCAATCAGAGGAAAAAGAAGAAAAAATAATGAAGAAAAGCAAAGACAGCTGCGAGACCTATGGGACACCATTAAGTGAAAAACATTTGCAACATAATATTACAGAAGGAGAAGAGACAATGAAAAGACAGAAAGCTTATTTTATGAAATAAAAAAAAAAAACTGAAAAGTTCCCAAGTCTTGAGATATTAATATCCAGATCCATGAAGCTCAAAAGTTCACAAACTGATTCAACCCAAAGAGGTCCTCCATAAGGCACATTATAATCAAAGTGTCAAAAATAAAAGGAAGAGAGAATTTTAAAAGCAGCAAAAGAAAAATATGAAGTCACATGTAAGGGAATGAGACTATCAGCCGATTTCTCGTTAGAAACCTTGTAAGCCAGGAAGGAATGGGATGACATATTCAAAGTGCTGAAAAAGGGAAAGAAAAAGCCACCCAAGAATACTATATCAAGTAAGGATGTCCTTCAAGTCCTTCAGAAATAATGAAAAAAGTCTTTTCCAAAGAAGCAAAATCTGAGGGAATTTATCACCACTAGATCAGCCTTTCAAGAAATGCTTAAGAGAGTTCTTAAAGCAAAAATAGAAGAATGCTAATTACTAACATGTAAGTGTAGATACACTTGTAAAAGTAAATATATAATAAAACTCAGAATATTCCAATATTATAATGGTGATCTATAAAGCATTTATATATTTAATGTGAAGGTTAAAAGTCAAAACAGCTGAAAATAATTATAGCAACATTAAGTTGTTAACAAATACACAATATAAAACCATTTCAATGGTATCATCAAAAATATAAATTATAGGAAAGAGTAAAAGTGTAGAGTTTTTGTACATGATGAAAGTTAACTTGTTATCAGCACAAAATAGTTTATTGTAACTACACAGTGTTTCATGTAAACCTCATGATAACCACAAAGCAAATTAAACTTATAGCAGAAACATAAGTAAAGGAAAAGGAAACAAAACTTTGCACTACAGAAAATCAACAAACCACAAAGGTAATCATTAAGAGAGAAATAAAGGAACAAAAGATCTACAAAATTACCAGAAAGCAATGAGCAAAATGACAATAGTAAGTGTTAACCTATCTATAATTTCTCTGAATGAAAACAGATTAAATTCTCTATTCAAAAGACATAAACTGGCTCTATGAATAATTTAGAAAAACCCATGTTTATGCTGCTATATGTATACATATATGTATATGCAGCATATAGTTGGTTAGAAAAACCCAACTGTATGCTGCCACAAGAGACTTACTTTAGCTTTAAGGATACATAAAGGTTGAAAGTGAAAGGATAGAAGAAGACATCATAAAAATAATAACTAAAAGAGAGCAAAGGTGGCTATATCTATAACATATTAAATAGACTTCAAGTCAAAAACTACCCCAAGAAACAAAAGAAGGTTATTATTTAATAATAAATAGCTCAATTCATCAAGGAGACATAACCATCCTAAATTTATATGCATCCAACATCAGAGCAACTGATATAGTTTGGATGTTTGTTCTTGCCCAAATCTTATGTTGAAATGTGATTCTCAATATTGGACACAAGACCTGTGGGAGGTGTTTAGATCACGGGAGCAGTTCCCTCATGAATGGCTTGGTCTGTCCCCTTGGTGAAAATTGAGCTCTCACTCTGAGTTCACATGAGATCTGGTTGTTTAAAAGTATGTGGCATCTCCCCGGCAACTCTCTCTCTCTCTCTCGCTCTTGCTTTCACCAGTTGATGTGCCTGTTTTTGCTTCATCTTCTGTCATGAGTAAAAGCTCTCTGTGGTCTCTCCAGAAGCCAGTGATGGTGCTATGCTTCCTGTGCAGTCTGCAGAGCCATGAGCGACTTAACCTTTTTATAAATTACCTAGTCTCAGGTATTTATTTATAGCAATTCAAGAACAGCCTACTATAGAAAATTGGTAACAAGTAGGGTATTGCTATAAAGGTATCTGAAAATGTGGAAGTGATTTTGGAACTGGGTAACAGGCAGAGGTTGAAGAGTTTGGAGAGCATAGAAGAAGACAGGAAGATGAGAGAAAACTTGCAACTTCTTAGAGACTTCTTAAATGGCTGTGACCAAAAATGAACAATGAAGTCCAGGCTGCTAAGGTCTCAGACGCAAATAAGGAACATATTTGGGAATTGGAGCAAAGGTCACCCTTGTTATGTGTTAGCAAATAACTTGGCTGCATTCTATCTATTCCCTAGGGATCTGTGGAAGTTGGAGCTAAAAAATAATGATTTAAGGTGTTTGGTGGAAATAATTTCTAAGCAGCAATGCTTTCAAGATGTGATCTGGCTGCTTCTAATAGCCTATGCTCAGATGTGGCAGCAAAGGCATGACTTAAAGTTGGAACTTATATTTAAAAGGGAAGCAGAGCATACAAGTTTGGAAAATGTGAAGCCTGGCCAAGTGGCAGAGAAAGAAAAAGCTTTTCCAGGAGAGGAATTCAAGTGGTCTGTGGAGCAATGATCTGCTAAAGATATTTTCATAGCTAAAAGGGATTCAAGTGCTAATATCCAAGAAAATGGGGAAAACTATTTGAAGGCCTCTCAGAGACTTTCACACCAGTCCCTCTCATCACAGGCCCAGAGTCCAAGGAAGGAAGAATTGTTTGTGGGCCAGGCCTAGGGCACCACTGCCCTGTGAAGCCTCAAGACACTGCTGTCTTCTTATAAGATGGCCCAGCTGCAGCTTCAGCCAGGGTTCAAAGTGGGCAAGGTTCAGCTTGAGCTGCAATTTTGGAGAATGAGAGCTGTAAGGCTTGTCAGCTTCAATATGGTGTTAAGCCTGCCATCACACAAGTGTGTAAGAGTGAATCAAGCTTGGTACCCTCCACGAAGATTTTGGAGGATATATGGAAAAGCCTGATAGTCAGTGCAGACTCATGGTTCTGCAGGTCGCACGGAAAGTGTAGTGCCAGCATCAGCTTCTGGGGGACCTGATAATCAGGCTTTTTCATATATCCTCTGAAATCTTGGTGGAGTGGTGGTGCTGCAGGGGTGATGTCCTCAAGGAGAACTCTACTAGGGCAGTGTAAAGGGAAAACATGGGATCTGAGCCCCCCAAAAAGCATAGGCACTGGGGCACTGCTTAGTGGAGCTCAGAGAAAGGGGACACTATCTTCAGACCCCAGAATGGTAAATCCTCTGGGCAGCTTATAACTTCAGCCTAGGAAAAGCTACAGGCATTCAACTCCAACCTATGAGAGCAGTGCTGGGGGCTGAACCCTGCAAAGCCCCTGGGTTGGAGTTGCCCACAGCTTTGGGAGCCCACCCCTTGTACCAGTGCACCCAGGATATACACAGCATGGAGTCAAAGGAGATTATTTTGGAGCTTTAAGATTTAATGACTACCCCTGCTGGGTTGCAGATTTGCATGGGGCCTGTAGCTCCTTTCTTTTGGCCAATATCTCCCTTTTGGTATAGGAATGTTTACTCAACTCTATACTTGCATTATATCTTGGAAGTAAATTACTTGCCTTTGATTTTACAAGCTCATAGGTGGAAAGGACTCACCTTGACTCAGATGAGACTTTGGACTTTTGAGTTAATGTGGAAAGAGTTAAGACTTTGGCTGATAAGGTTTGGCTCTGTGTCCCCACCCAAATCTCATCTCTAATTGTAATCCCCACATGTCAACGGAGGAACCTAGTGGGAGGTAACTGGATCATGGGGGCAGTTTCCCTCATGCTATTCTCATGATAGTGAATGAGTTCTCATGAGATCTAATGGTTTAAATGTGTTTGGAAGTTCCCCCTTCACTTTATGTCTCTCCTACCATCATGTAAGAAGGTTTTTGCTTTTCCTTCACCTTCCACCATGATTATGTTTCCTGAGGCCTCCCCAGCCATATGGAACTGTGAGTCAAGTAAACCTCCTTTCCTTATAAATTGCCCAGGCTCAGGTAGTTATTTGTAGCAGTGTGAAAATGGACTAATAAAATGTGGGGCTATTGTAAAGGCGTGATTGTATTTTGCAATGTGAGAAGGACATGAGATTTGAGGGAGTGGGCAGGGGCAGAATGATATTGTTTGGATATTTTTATCTACCCAAATCTCATGCTGAAATGTAATCCCCAATTTTGGAGGTGGGCCCTGGTAAGAGATGTATGGATCACAAGAGTGGATGCCTCATTAATACCTTGGACCATCCCTTGGGTGATAAGTGGGCTCTCACTCTGAGTTTATGCAAGATCTGGTCATTTAAAAGTGTGTGTGTGGCACCCTAAGCCCCACTCTCCCTCTTTCATGCTTCTGCTTTCACCATGTGATGAGACTGTTTTGCTTTGCTTTCTGCCATGAGTTAAAGCTCCCTGAGGTCCCCCAGAAGCTGATGCTGGCACCACACTTCTGACATAAGCCTGCAGAACCATGAGTCAATTAAACCTCCTAACTTTATAAATTACTCAGTCTCAGATACTTCTTTATAGCAATCAGCATCTAAATAAGGAAAGAATGTATTAATGGCCATAAAGGGAGAAATAGGTAGCAACACAATAATTGTAAGCTATTTATACATCGCTTTCAACAATAGACAGGACAACTAGACAGAAAATTAACAGGGAAATACTGGCGTTGAACTGCACTTCAGACAAAATAGATTTAACATACATATATAGAACTTTCCATCCAACAGCAGCAGAATGCACATTCTTTTCTATGCACAGGTCTATTCGAAGCACATTCCAGAATAGATCACACATTATGCCACAAAATAAGTCTTAATACATTTAGGAAGATTTAAATAATATCAGGTATTGTTTCTGAACACAGTGTTATAAAATTAGAAATCAAAAACAGGATACATTTTGGAAAATTCACAAATGTATGGAAATTAAACAAGATGCTGCTGAATAACCATGGGTCAAAAAGGAAATCAAAATGAAAATCTAAATATATTTTGAAACAAAGGACAGTAGTTGAAACACAACATACAAAACCTATGACATGAACCAAAAACAGTTCTCAAAGGAAAGTTTATAGCAATAAAAACCTACATTATAAAGGAAGACAGATTTCAAATAGCCTACATTATACGTCAATGAGCTAGAAGAAACTCAACTCAAAGTTAGTAGAAGGGATAAAGATTAGTAAAGAAATAAATCATATAGAAAATAAAAAGCCATAGACAAAATTAGTAAATTGAAGAGTTTGTTTTTTGAAAAAAAATATGACAAACTCAGCTAAAATAACTAAGAAAAAAAGAGAAAAGGCACAAATATATAAAATGAGAAGTGAAAATGGAGGGATTACAATAAATACCTCAGAAATTTAAAAGATAATGAAGAATATTATGAACAATTATATGCCAACAAATTTGATAACCTAGAGGAAATTGATAAGTTTCTAGAAAAATAGAGCCTACCAAGTTTGAATCAGGGAAAAGTAGAAAGTCTGAACAGAGTAACAATAAAGACATTGAAGTTGTAATTAAAAACCTTTCAACAAAGAAAAGCTAAGGACCACATGAATTTATGGCTGAATTCTACCAAACTTTCAAAGAATAATTAATACCAATACTTCTTAAACTGTTTCAAAAAAGTAGAGATGTAGGAAATATTTTTTAACACACTTTATGAGACCAGCATCACTTTGATACCTAAGCCAGACAAAGACATCATAAGTAAACTACAAGACAATACCTCTGATAAACATTGATGCAACATTGTTTAATAAAATATTGGCAAACAGCATCCAACAACATACCAAAATGATCATGATCAAGTGGGATTTATCCATGGCATATAAGGCTGGTTTAACAGATGGAACTGAATCAATGCGATTACATCATCTCAGCTGATGGAAGATAATAACCACATGATCATCTCACTTAATGCAGACAAAGCATTCAACAAAAATGAACATCCTTTCTTGATAAAAACTCTCAACAGTATAGAATGCAAGTTGTTCAACATAATAATGGTTGTAGCTATTTATGAAAAATCCACAATTAGCATCACCATCCAATGAAGTGAAGCTGAAGGCTGTTTCTGTAAGGTCTGGTATAAGGCAAGGACACCCACTCTTGCCACTTCTATTCAACATAGTACTGGAAGTATTATTAAGAGCTATCAGACAAACAAAATGTATTCAAATCAGAAAGGAACAAATACAATTATCCTTATTTGTTGATGACTTGATCTTACCAGTAGAAAACTGCAAAGACTTCAACAAAAAAACTGTTAGAGAACTGTTAGAAATAAAGTCAGTAAAGTTGCAGAATACAAAATCAAGACACAAATATTTGTGGCATTTCTATACACAAATAAACAACATAACCAGTAGCATTCTTCACTGCAATAGAAAAAAAATTCTAAAATTTGTATGGTGTAACAAAAGTCTCCAAGAAGCCAAGGCAGTTCTGAGAAAAAGATACAAGTTGAAGGCATCACATCACACTTTCTGATTTAAAATTATATTACTATACTTTCTGACTTAAAGTTATATTACAAAGGTAGAGTGATATTGATATGAAAACAGCCACATAGACGAGCAAAACAGAATAGAGAGCCCAGAAATGAATCCTAACATATATGGTCAATCAATTTTTGACACGACATCAAGAGGACACAATGGGGGAAAGGATAGTCTCTTTAATAAATGTTTCTGGCAACACTATGTTGCCACATACTAAAAAATAAAATAGATCTTTATGGTATACCATACACAAAAATCAACTCAAAATGGATAAAATGCATGAACAGAAGACCTGAACCCACAAATCTCCCAGAAACAAAAAAACGTAGGGGAAAAGCTTTTTGACATTGGCCTTGGCAAGAATTTTGTAGATATCACCCCAAAATGTCAGGCTACAAAAGCAAAATTAAATAAATGAGATCGCATCAAACTAAAAAGTTTCTCACAGCAAAGGGAACAATTAACAAAACAAAAAAGCAAACTACATATTGAGAAAAATATTTACAAACCATGTATCTGATAAGGGGTTCATATCAAAAATTTATATAGAACTCATACAACTCAATAGCAAGAGAATATTTAACCTGATTTCAAAATGTCCATAGACAAAAATAGGCATGTCTCCAAGGATGACATAAACATGGCCAACACGTAGATGAAAAGGTGCTGAAGATCACTAATCACCAGAAAACTGCAAATCAAAATGACTTTAGTACATCACTTCACACCCCTTAACATAGCTATTATAAAAATGACAAGCAATAACAAATGTTGGCAAGGGTGTGGAAAAAAGGGAACCCTATACACTTTTGGTAGAAATGGGAGATTGGTACAGTCATTATGGAAGACAATATGAACATTCCTAAAGAAATTAAAAATAGAACTACCATATGACTAAACAATCTCTCTTCTGGCTATATAACCAAAGGACATTAAAATCAGCACCTTGTAAAGATATCTGCACTTACATATTTATGGTAGGATTATTCACAATAGGCAAGATATGGAAACAACCTAAGTACCTGCCAGTGGACAAATGGATAAAGAAACTATTGTATATATGATGAAATATTATCCAATCTTTAAAAAGCAGGAGATTTTGCTATTTGCCACAACACGAATGGATCTGGAAGACATTATGCTAAATGAAATAAGATAGAGAAAGAAAAATATTGCATCATCTCACTTTTATTTGGAATCTAAAATTTTAGAATGTCTAATATATAGTGATAGAGAAAACAACAGTTACCAGGAGGAAAATAGAGAGATGAAAGTCAAAAGATACAAAGTAGCAGATACATAGGAGGAACAAGGCTAAAGATCTAATATATAGGCTATTGCAAAAGTAATGGCAATTTTGCCATTACTTTTAATACATGAGGCCTATAGTTAATAACAGTATATTGTATCCAGAATTTTTGCTGAAGAGAAAAAATAATTTTTACTGCATATATTAGCATCCTACTATAAGAAAAAAACTTTCCGTTCTTGACGTGTGTGTTATTAAATATATCACTTTGGCCTCATGGATTCCTGTTTGCAAATGTAAAATAATAACCCATTGTTTTATTCAATGGGTTATAATTTATTATAACATTATGTAACTTAATGCTCATTTTATACCAGATTTTGTGAGTAGTAACACTTTAGGCTGACTTCTGTGTTTTATTGGCATGTCTCATAATTCTTTTAGCACTTTTTAAATTTTTGGCACAAGAAGATGTTCCAGGCTCATGTTGTACTTTCAGTAACAAAGAACTTCTCCCCACAAAATGGCTATTTCTCATTTCTCTCAGGATAAATGGTTCTTTTTGATGAAGAATAAGATTGAGGGGCTAAGATCTGGGTCTAGGTGAGCTCATGGCTATTAGTATCTCAGTGCTCCCAGGGCCAGCCCACTCAGTGGAAAGATACCCTCCCCCTCCCCACACACACACCTATATCGATTTCTCTGTCTCTATTTCTCTTATTTCTCTCTCCTCTAACCTCTCCTGATATACACTTATCTTTCTCTCTCTAACTACATATCTAATTGTCTATGTTGAAAACCGTGAGTTCACACTGGTATCTCCAGTCCTAATTTGGCAACACAGGGCAAGGTTTACACTAGTTTTCTCCCTTTCCGTGAATGGAACTCTCTCATATAACAGTGAGAAAACTTGCTACTATTATCATCAATACATATATTTATAATATACATCCTGTGTGTATCAAATCTTCCCTGGCCACCTTTGTCTCTCCCCTGTCGCATGGATGCCTTCTAGGTCTCCTTTAATTTTAGTTGAGCAAGTCTCCTGGTCTCCTCTAATTTTAGTAATCATAGACTTCCAGAGGAACAATGTCTTATCCTAAGAACCCTCAATTTAGGCCAATTGTCAGTACCTCTCACTTCCATCCCAAAAGTGGAAATCAATTTCAGAAAGAGCATACAGGAAGAGCACCCATTATCTCATTTAGAGACACTCATTAGCGCCAATGAAAGAGTAAGAATAGAAACATATAACACAAATTCAGTCCATATAAATAGTAAAGTAGTATTGCACAATTGCTACCAGGTTACTAAAACTAAAGCTTTAGCTTTAGTAACCTGGTATGACAGCATTATTATAGATTTATAATATTATATATATTATAGATTTATAATTTATTTAAATTTATAATATGGATTTATATATTACATATTATATATTTATAATATATAATATATATTATAATAACATATATCATATATTTATATATGTTTATGGGTGTATAATGCTTATATATAGGTATGTCTATGTTTACATATAAACATTTCTCTGTATATAATCATGTGTATATGTATGTATATGTACACACACACATATACAGAGATATATATACACATACACACAATTATATGTATGTGTGTGTATATATATATATACACAGACACAATTATATACAGAAAGAAAGAATTACAAATGTGTAATTATTATGGAAGTAGTTCTTGATTGTAGGAAATTAACTCCATTCCAATGTGCCTTCCAGTTATTAATGTACACTCACCATGCAGCAATTTTTCTACTCATTTTGTTTCTCTTCCACTTTCTGCTTCTAAGAATTTCAATCAATCTTCATATTCTAGAATGTATACCCAAATTCTCTACAACTTCAGAAAAAAGATTCATACATTTTTCACTCTAGACGGATCCTAGTTGTCCCAAATTAAAATTTGCACAGTATATGTTATTCAGATTTTTAAATATACATATATTAAAATTCATATTGTTGGGTGAGCAGTTCTATGAGTTTTGATAAATGCATATACTCGTTTAACCATCAACACAATCAATATACAGTACAGTTTCATTATCCTCTCCAAAAGTTCTTCATACGTTTATATTTAAACCCTCCCTTCACTCTTAACCTGTAGTGACCAATAATCTGCTCTCCATTATTGCTATGTTGCCATTTCTATAATTTCATAGAAGTTGAACTGAGAATATGCATCCTTTGAGTCTGGCTTCTTTCTCTCATCCTAATGAATTTACTATTAACTGATGTTGTTCTGTGTTTCTATAGTCAGTTTCTCTTATTGTCAAGTAATACTTTCTTGTATGAACATTCTCCATTTTGGTTTTTCATTCCTCACTTGAGAGATACTTGTATTGCTTCCAGTTTTAGGCTATTACAAATAAAGTTTATATGCACCTTCATAGACAGGTTTTCCTGTTACTATAGATTTTATTTTTCTTGGGTAAATAAATAGAAGTGGAATAACCAGGTCATATACTAAGTGGATGCTTAAATTTACCAAAACAAAAAACAAAAAACAAAAAAAACCTGTAAAACAGTTTTCCATAGTGATCATACTATTATGCATTTTCGCCTGCAATGTATGACAGTTCAAGTTCTTCCACATCCTTGTCAGCACTTGCAACTGTTAGTTCTAAATTTTATTTAATAGCCATTCTATTAGGTAAATTATTCTGGATTCATTTTGCATTTCTCTAATGACTAACAATATTGTGCATAAAGTAACATAATTTCATGCAGAGCAGAAGTTCTCCATGGTAATTATTCTTACCTGGCAATTTGATTGGGGCCTGAAAACTTCAGTCTCTTCACAGTAATTATGTGGAGTTCTGCAATGAATTCCCGGTGATTCTGATTTTACCTTTCTCCAAACCTCAAAAACTGTACCTTCCAGTTATCTCATTAAAAATAATTGACCCCTGAAGTAAGAAAGGAGCAAACAAGGGATAAATAAGCTTGGAGGTAGAATAATGAGAGTTGTAAAAGTTAAACTATCATGGCTTTTATGTATTCACTCAAGTAAAACGTTGGGTCATCTATTCAAAGTGAAGCATAAAGGGGTTTACAACAGACTAATTTTATTTTAAGTAAATCCCTATCAATTCTACGCCTTTTTCTAAAAATGGGAGAAAGTATAAGGCATTATCAGACAGAACTAATTCACAAGAATTATATTTCCTCAGTACAGTGGCACAGCAGGTGAACCAGGGTAGCCTGCAAGCCCAACCAGTAATGGTAAAAGCAAGCCAGTTTCAGTTCAGTTTCCAAGTGGGATTTGCTAATTCAGTATACCAAGGCTTTGGCATTGGTACTGATGTAACACGGAACCTGCTGCCTATGTGTGAGGAAAACACTGTTGATATTTTCCCTAGGTAATATGGCATAACTATTGAGACAGAGACTTTGATGGACAAGAATAATCTTAGCAACCGTCATGACTTTCTAGAAAAACAATGTATCTGTGACAAAAGTTGTTTCCAAAGTCCAGAAGAACTTTATTCTATGATTAAATCTCTATCTCCGGAAAAAATTGTAAAAAAGAGTATACTTAACACTAAATAATTTTCAGAAATGTATACAGGCTTGTTGATAATGCAAATGTAAAGGACTGGGAGGACTGACAGTTTTGAAATAGAGAATAGTTTTCACTTGAGCTCACAGTAAACAGTATATAGGTATTGGCTTTTGAAGTTAGTTTTAGTAATAGAGATTATTTTTTCATTGCAATGTCTGGTTTCCTCTTCAGACAATTTCACCATCCTCATCAGAACTCATAGCCACAATAGTTTAGTTTCTTAGAACAATTTTTGAAGACTTGTTCATTTTTTCTTCTTGCCCTCTGCCATTTTTTTCCAAACTGTTACCTAACATAACTGGTAATCAGTTAACACATTCAGCTTGTGTTTTGTTAGAAGGTAAATATTGCTAATATTTCATAATTCTAGTTGACTATTTAGTAATATTGTACTTTATTCTAAACTGATGTGCCAAGTCCCCCCCCAATAAATAAACAAAAAATATAGTAAGATTTTATATCAAACAACTGTAGTTCAGAAAAAAAAAAAAAAAAAAAAAAACTGAATTATACCAGAGGAAGGTGGAGTCCTAAAGAAAGCAGAAATCTAGGGGTATCATTTTTTTCTGTCAATAATCCTATAGGAATAGGGCCTTGGCCAATGGTTACTTTCTGTTTACAAAGGGAATGCAGGTTGCATAAATTGCAAGTGAGAACTACGTATCTATTAGCTAAAATATCTTTTTAAAGTTATCTCCACTATTTTTTCTTGATGCTAAGGTATAGGTTTAAATGCATATAACATTAATAATGTGCAACTGTTCCTCAGGATGTGAACCTCAAAAGAAGGAGAAACATACTAGAAAGGAACGCGGCATTTCTTGATTTAGTAAGTACATCTTGCTTATGAAACATAAGCCCACTATTATGTTTATTTACTCTTGATTTCAAGCTCTCTATCATACTGACAGTCTAGTTTAATACCTCATACATTAAAAAAAAATACTTAATAACGTATTGCCATTATTTTATCATGTGTACCATGCCAGAGGGTTTAATGTTTACAAAGATTGCATAAACCTGTTCAGCCATATCTCTTCATAGAAGTTTGTAACATGTTAATTTTACATACAATTTACATAATGTATAAATGATATACCTCCTTCTTTCTTATCTCAACAGTAACATGATTAGAATTGATTAAAGTGCTATACTTGTCTTGTAAGTGGTACTTTTCATTTATGCCAGCTTTATTATAAGTAGAATTATTTCTTAACCAGCAGCCCAAATATCAGTTTGTCAAAAATTTCTTCCAGAGAACAGTAAGTATCAAATGTATTTTCAAAATATTTTAAAATATATAGTCAAAAAGCTAATGGCAAAGTGATGCTTTTCCTGTTAAATTTAATAGGGGATGCTGACCCTCAATGGTAGGAGACTACCTCCTCTGATGTATTATGCAATTACATTGATGGATGGTTAATTGAGTCACTGTGGCAGACCATATGTTTACTCATGACCTGAATGTCATTGGTCAGGTTATGGCTTCACATCTCTGGCCTTTTAACTATTCTGTTTTGAAGAATACCTGTTTTAAATTTAAACTTCTGGTTTAAAATACCCATAGTAAAATAAATTATTAATTCCACCATCAAGAACTTGCACACAATTGCCTTTGTCACCAAGAGGACTTAGATTGTGTTTGTTACATGATTTGAAACCACTAATAAATGTACCAGAACTGTGGTGTAAGTGATGCAATTGTCGCAGTTTATGTGTTCTCTGAAATTAATAGAAACCTCATTTGAACATTCATAAATATATATGCAGACAATTAATATTTAGTTTTCTGTTTTTTTGATAGAGAATACTAAGGAACATTTATCAAGGGCTGCCCTTACCAAAATCATATAGTGAATAAACATTAAATTTTGTGTTCTCAATTTCCCACTGCCCTTCCCATGTCCAATATAGCTTCTCTGTTCCCCGGGGTGAAAGTAGTAATACATTAGTTAATATTCTCTGATACTTGTTACATTGGACAGGGGCATTGTTTAGTTACCCTAAATACCAAGAACTAAGCAGCCATCTATTTATAAGGTCAGCATAGGTAATTGAAGGGAATGGTCTCTTGTGGCTTTTAAGAGAGGTGTATAGTAAAGAGGAATGACTAAAAGCATAGACCTGGGTTGGAATCTTCACTCTGGTTTGAGGTGCTTTATAACTTTCCCAGTTAGTTTACTTAAATACACAATTGAGATAATATCTATATCATAACGTGTTGTGATGATTCACTAAAATCTCTATATTTTTGCTCCAAGTGCAGTTCAGAGCAGACATTTCACATAAAGCCTTCAGCAATCAAAAAAATAAAAATAATAACTACCATTCATTGAGCACTTGGTTTTATGAACAAATTAGCCTACATGCATTGTCCCAATTATTTTTAATACAATACTATCACATACAATTATTATGCCCATTTTACAAGTAATGAAACTGAAGGTCCTAGGAGTCAGCTTGTTCTAGATCATAAGGGGAATAAGTGAAAGAATACAACATTAAATCCATGCTGTGTGACTACAACTCTGATACATAAATATTCATGACAACTTTTCCTAACTCGATAATAAAAAATTAACTGTTGTATCTTTTCCTCGTATATTCAAGTATATAGAGCCAGCTCAATGTCCACCAATAAAGAACAATAATGATAGTTTATCTGGAATTGGTGGGTTCTTGGTCTCGCTGACTTCAAGAATGAAGCTGTGGACACCCACCGCGTTACAGTTCTTAAAGATGGTGTTTACAGAGTTTGTTCCTCCTGATGTTCCAATGTGTTCAGAGTTTCTTCCCTCTTGGGGTTCGTGTCCTCGCTGTCTTCAGGAGTGAAGCTGCAGACCTTCCCAGTGAGTGTTACAGTTCTTAAGGCGGTGCCTCTGGAGTTGTTCGTTCCTTCCCTCCAGAGTTGTTCTTTCCTCCCGGTGGGTTTGTGGTCTTGCTGGCCTCAGGAGTGAAGCTGCAGACTTTCCTGGTGAGTCTTACAACTCATAAAGGTAGTGTGGACCCAAAGAGTGAGCAGCATTAAGATTTATTGCAATGAGCAAAGTACAAAGTTTCCATTATATGGAGGGCGACCCCAGGGGGTTGCTGCTAGCTAGCTGGAGGCAGCCTGCTTTTATTCCCTTATATGGCCCCACCCACATCCTGCTGATTGGTCTATTTTACAGAGAGCTGATTGGCCTATTTTACAGAGAGCTGATTGATCCGTTTTGACAGAGTGCTGATTGGTGCGTTTACAATCCCTGAGCTAGATACAGAGTGCTGATTTGTGCATTTACAATCCTCTAGATAGACATAAAAGTTCTCCAAGTCCTCACCAGATTAACTAGACACAGAGCACTGATTGGTACATTTACAAACCTTGAGCTAGACACAGGGTGCTGATTGGTGTATTTACAATCCCTAAGCTAGACATAAAGGTTCTCCACTTCCCTACTAGACTCAGGAGCCCAGCTGGCCTCACCTGGTGGAACCCGAACTGGTGCTGCAGGCAGAGCTGCCCTCCAGTCCTAGGGGAGGCTCTGGCCGCGCAGGAGCACATGGCTGGAGTGGCTGTGGAGGAGGCTCCCGGCATGGCGAGTTGCAGGTCCCCAGCCCTGCCCAGCAGGAGGCAGCTGAGGCCCTAGGAGAATTTGAGCACAGAGCAGGTGGGCAGGCACTGCTGGGGAATCCGGCGCACCCTCTGCAGCTGCTGGCCTGGGTGCTAAGCCCCTCACTGCCCAGGGCCTGCGGTCCTGGAGGGCGGCTGGGAGTCAGGGGCTTGCAGAGCCAACACCGAACCGCGAGCGCTGCTCTCAGCCCTGGTTCCGGCCCATGCCTCTCCTTTCACATCTCCCTGTAAGCAGAGTGAGCCGGCTCTGGCCTCGACCAGTTCAGAGAGGGACTCCCACAGTGCTTTGGCGGGCTGAAGGGCTCCTCAAGCTCTACCAGAGTGGACGCCGAGGCTGAGGAGGCGCCGCGAGCGAGGGCTGCTAGCATGTTGTCACCTCTCAATAGGAGTACTGTTGTGAGTTAAAATTCTTTATCAGAGTGTTTCTACAAACTTCTTGAGTCACTTTTCAGTGCCATTTGATTGTGGGTTATGATTATGGTCTTCTATGAGTGACAATTTTGAAAAGGAAGAGAGAGCTCCGATTAGCTTCTGCCCTTTGCATCGTGCTGTATGAATACTAATAATTTCCCATATCAATTCACTCATTTTTTAAGAAAAATCTTAGATTTTTTTAAATCAATATTTTCAGACAGCACTTTATTATGTGTGATGTATCTTGAGTCTGTATTGAAACAACAACTCTATTTCTCATGGAATAACCAATTACATTTGTATCACATAGTAGCAGAATTCAAAGATGGCCCCCAAAACATCTGCCCTCTTGTCTGTGCACCCTTCATAATCCTTTAGACTTTGAAAACGGTGGACATCTTGTCTGGGGTGAGTCTGGCCTAATCAGCAGAGTCCTGGAAAAGAACTGGGCTCTTCCTGATGTCAGAAATTCAGGGCATGAGAGGAATTCCATACAAGAGAGATTCTCTACTGCTAGCTTTGAAGGAGGAGGGGAACACGAGACAAGAAATGTAGGCGGCCTTTAGGAATGGAGTGGCTCCCCAGCTAATAACCAGCAAGAAAACACGTACTTCAGAACTACGCCCACCAATAATCTCAATGCACTTGAAGGTCATCCTTTCTTAGTGCCTCCAGATGAGAACTCAGTTTGGCTGACACCTTGATTTTAGCCTTAGAATGAGTGAATTATGATCAAGACCAGAAATCCTAAGCTTGTCACATTGTGCCTGGACTCATTAATAAAAAGGTATTGTTTTAGGCTAACAAGTTTGTGGCAATTTGTCATATAACAGTAGAAAACTAATACACATCATTTATAATATAGCTTATTTAAAAGCAAGAGTTATTCTTAGGAGCTAATGAGAAAAAAAATCTGTATGCTTCTGATATTAAATATCCATAGGTCTTATAGCATGCAAGTGCCACGCATCTTTTTAGTACAATCATGATTACAAGTATGGTAAGTAGTTTAGTAAAATACTTTCTTGAACTGTGGTTATTTTAAACTAATCATTTGGATTTTGATAGTCACAATAAACATTTCTACTTGTATATAAAAATGACATGAAATACCTTCTATACTTGTACGTGCTGTTTTGCATATTTTTCTCTAAACCAATAATTTTTAAAGCTATTTCAATTCCCCAAATGTTTTAAGGTAAATACTATTACTTTTTTATGTCATTGTGGTAGAACATGTTTCTATGTAATCCTACTTTATCCATGACATGTCTTTGATGATTCATCCAGTTGACAAGTAACTATCTGCTTTTAAGCTCTTTAGTTTGCATTAACATTGAGATGAAATGAGACTTGAACAAGCTGTACCATTGAAACAAAATAACATACAATCATTGTATTGTTAAAAAAAATAAAGCTTTGTAATGGACAAAAATAGCTAATGGAATAGGATCTTTGATTCAATCATTGATTTTCTTACAAAATGTTCAGAATTAGCTTAAATATCCTTTGTCCAATGACTTTAACCTATAATTAAAATAGAAGCCTCATCTTTGTTATATAATGTTTTACAGCTATATTAAAAGATGTTATGATTTTATATGTATAATAAAATTGTCAACAATAGTTCAGCTCTGTAATTGTGAACTAAATTCAAGAAAGCTGCCTTGAAGATGAGAGCAGTGTCTTCATTTTGATTAGCTTACCTTTTCAAGTGTTCTGCTAGAAACCTCTATCACACAAATAGAAGCAATAACTTTATTGTCATCACTATAGCAACTGCAGAAAAATTTATTTCAAAACAGTTGGCTACCAGAAATTTTTTTCAGGATGGAAACAAGAGTAGATGATATACAACGGTTTAATTCATTTTACAAAAATTGTTCTGTGATCTAAACTAATGCACTTTCTTTTACAATGACAATATAGTCCAGTTGCTTTGTGAATTTTTATTTAAACAAGAGATCAAACACATATCCGTGTATGTGTTTAAGTTAATTTTAATTTTCTTTATGAATTACTGTTAGCATCTCTTGCATTTTTGAAAACAGCTTACAAAACTTTGTAAGAAATCGTTTTGCATTGATCATTCAAAATTTTAGCATGTCATTATACTACTTTTTCTGTGAAGTATAATATTTAAATAGAAAACATTTCATCAAATATCAATATACATGAAAAATTGAAAATAACACTCTCTTCTATGCTTTTTACCAGAATAATCACAAATTTAAAGCTGGTTTATTTAATATTTTGTGCTCTCTTAAATTCTGATGCAAGAAAATGCTCTTGTTCTTCATATTATTTTTTTGTTTGTTTCTCTAAATTTTATCATGAACTTGCATGGTTCAAAGTTGATGACAATCTGCATTTAAAATGATATGATCATATAGTAGGGCTGCCTAGACAATTTTTAACCTTTATGTCTTTGCTGGAGACAGAGTTCTGAGAACTTCGTTTATAATGGCCTTTTAAACATGCTTTTCTCAACTGATAGGACTTACTTTTTAAGTATTCTTCTCCCACTTTAACTGAAAAAAGACCATGACAAGAATTCAAGATTTCCTGGAATGCATTCTTATGCATGGACTATGCGCATTTATAAGGTAGCATGGCTACCTTTAGGCTTCTCATAAAGTCTACTGATGACCAAGGAGATGAGTCCTCTGGAAAATGTAGGGAGATTGGGTGCTTTATTAGATAAATCATGATATGAATCTGAGCTTTTATAATCTTTGTGTGAATTCTACTCTTGGTAAGACTGAAAATCAAATCTTATAAATGTGTAAGATTATGCATAAAAGAACAATAAAAGATAAAGTTAATACAAGGCTTGTAGTAAAGCACTAAATAATTAAAATAATTCATAGATTATTTTTTGAAAAGCTCTTGGTGCTTTGAAATCTAAAGTGATTTTCCTTGTTCATTGTTTTCCTTTACTGTAGAATCAGTTGAATGAAACATTTAGAACATACATATTTATATTATAGGTATAAGTTCAATATTATGTGGAACTGCTGAGAAAGACTAATTAGATATTTGTTAACAATACATTTTAAAAACATTTCCCCAAAGAGTCTGATTCAGTCAAAAGTATTTCTTATAAATACTTTTTCAATAAAGTTATCATATCTATGCTATGTATAATTGCCATCAATATTCTTTGAATCAAATGAGCTATAATGTAAATTGTTGACCTAATGACATATAGAACTATTAAAAATATTTTAGACCTTGAATTTATTTTTTATTTAAAGAATCTTACCCTACTAATTAGTAAGAATACTGTGATGATATTAGCCTTTTGATAATCATATTATTTATATTACCACATGAAAATGGTTTCCTATCATGGCAATAAAATGTAGTGTATATATAAAAAAACCTCAACTTTTAAACATGTGAACATGATAACATACATATTTATCTCAAAATTTAGACATTTGTTCACTAAAAATATATTTTTTATTTTAAATTGATTTAACATAAATTGTTTTGTTTAAAAGTTAACAAAATTTTGGAGGCTGCCAGTAGATGGCATTCTGGTTTCTGAGGAAATGTTTATTTAGAGATTGGCTCTTTTCTTTGGGAAAAGACAAAACAAACAAAGAAACTTGTGACAATAGGATTCTTATTGAAAAGATTATTATTAGAGCTTCCTGAAAAATCTGTAGCCATTCCAAAAACAGGTAAGTCTCAAACCATGTTTCCTTTATTAATTTAGTTTACCAAACTTAGTCAGTTTGTTAACACTTGAAGTTGTGATCTGGAAGTTCTCATGCAATTTTATTGAATAAAAATATAATACTGTGGTCATTTTTAAACAAACTAGAGAAATAGTGTGTTGGCTTCATTCAAAGCAGTATAATCATAATCAACTTATGCTCAGAACCATTTTATAGCCTACTGGCACAAATTTATGCATATTAGCATCACTTAGTCATGGATGAACATGTGATCCAATTTTCCTTCAAATTAACTTATTCCAAATAATACATATAATCTAATGTAACTTCCTGCATATAACAGATAATTGTTAGGTATTTTTTAAATTAATGAATTAATTAAAAAGCGCACCTGTCTGGGCGCAGTGGCGCAAGCCTGTAATCCCAGCACTTTGGGAGGCTGAGGCGGGCCAATCACGAGGTCAGGCGTTTGAGACCAGCCTGGTCAGGGAAACCCCCTCTCTACTAAAAATACAAAAATTAGCCGGGTGTGGTGGGACGTGCCTGTAATCTCAGCTACTCAGGAGGCTGAGGCAGGAGAATTGTCTGAACCCGGGACGTGGAGGTTACAGTGAGCTGAGATCCAACCGCTGCACTCCAGCCTGGGTGACAGAGCAAGCCTCTGTCTCAGAAGGAGAAAAAAAAAAAAAAAATGGTGCACCTATAATTATATTATAACCTTATATAAGGTTATATAAATATAACCTTAAGATACTATTATTTCTGGATTTATTTGTAAAAGTACATAAAGTGAAGGTCCTCAAGAATTGTGTTATAAGAACCTCAAATGTCCAATGTGGAGAATAGTCCTCTACTATTTGCCAAGAAGTCTTTCATTAATTCTTAGGTTAAGAGGTCATTCAATGTATGCTAAATATATAGCTCCACTCTGTAACATTTCCTGAATAACTGCATGTTTATTTTAATCCTGGGGTAGGAGAGACATTAAAACCTCATGATCACTAAAAACCAAACCAAAACAAAACAAAATAAAACAAAACAAAAAACAAAAACAAGAACTGCAACAACTGTTTCTAACATTTTTACGAATACCCAAGAAACCAAACATATTTAAAGCCATTCAGATTACCTTTTAACAAATATGACAAAAGAATTTAAAAAAATAAACAAATTAAAAGTGCAATAAAGATCCACGTGGGGGATCATTTAGAGAGCAACCAATTTCCAAATGCTGTTTTCATTACTTTCAACTTACCAGCAAATAACTAACATAAAAATTATAAGTTTTCTTTTTATTAAAGCAGTCCTCCTTAGGAATGTAGAATAGAGTACTTTGATAGTTTATATGTACTGGGTAATTAAAATCTATATTTTGTATTAATTCTGACCATATTTCCTTCATTGATCTAATAGGATACATTTCTATTGAAATAAGGCACAAATAATATTCCATGTGAGAAGGAATATTTAATCTCATTTAATACTTTAGAATTTCTGGCTATGGTTTCCAAAACTATTGATTTTTCAGTTACTATTAGATTCTTCCACTACAGAAAGTTGAGAAGCATGGACATTTCTGGCTGTGTGCACAATTCAAAATGGCAGGTATCTTACTATTATAAACAAGAAACTCTATAGAACATGATTATATTTATCTACATAGTGTCATCAAGTTTAGCGATTTTTGATGGCCTTGCTTAAAAGCCATCTTCTTCAAAAATCCCTCTCTGATATCCTCAATCAGAAATTGCATTTCTCACTTCTTGATTCTCAGCATTTTATACCGATTTTTGATATAGTTCTGTTTCTTAATTTTTTTTGCATTTTGTTCATGTATGTTTTCTGTATTCCCTATGCAATAAGTTCTTTGGAGGAAAGTCCATTATTGTATCTCCCACAAGGGCTGTTATACTGTGTTTTATATACTGGGCACTAAACAATCATTTTCAAGTTTACAATAAAGATTAGTGTAATAAGCACAATAAAATGCTTTTTGAATTAAGACTATGAAATCAACAAATATGAATAAGATGAATAAAAGAATGGATAAATCAATGGTTATAATAGCTTATAAGGGAATAACAAAAATTATGCTTATTTCTTGGGGAATGACAAATTGAGGCTAGTGTTTTGTATTTTGGAAATTAGTTAGTGGGATTTTTTCCAGTGGATTTTATTTTATTATAGATGAAAGTTAAAACTGTGAATGCCCATTTAGAATTACTAGGAACACATAAACAATATTAGTTCTAATTTTTTTACACCTTTTTAAATGCACAATACTGTATTATTAATTGTAGGCACTACGTTGTTCAGGGAATCTCTAGAACTTATTCATCTTGCATAAGCAAAACTTTACACCCCTAGAGCAACAATTCCCCTTCATATAAGTGCTCTTAAAACACACACACACACACACACACACACACGCACACCACCCACAGAGGGCCGCAGAGAAACTTTTGGAGGTGATTGATATGTTCACTACCCTGATTATGGTGACAACATTATGGGTGTATGTATATGACCAAACTTAGCAGATTATTTACATCAATATGGAAAAACTTTATATATCAATTATACATCAACAAAGCTGTTTAAAAAACTACAAGCTTAATGTATACAATTTGATGAGTTTCGACATATACATATACTCATGAAAGTGTCTATTACCTTGGTTGTGATAACAATTTCATGTAATTTAATTTTTTTATTTTGGTAAAATACACATAACATAAATTTACCATCTTAATAATGTTTAGGTGTACAGTTTAGTGGTATTAAATACATTCATAATGTCTTCATATTTTTATTTGCATTTTCTCAATGATTAAGAATGTTTAGTATGTTTTAATGTGCTTGCTGACTATATTTACATATTCCCTGAAAAAAAAAAACTATATCCTTGTCCATTTTAAAATTATGTTTTTAGTTTGTTTGTTATTGTTTTTGTTATTGAGTTTTAGGCATTTCCTACAAATTCTGGACATTAATCTTTTATCAGATTTATGATTTGCAATATTTTCTCCCAATCTGTGGGTTTCCTGTTTACTGTTGATAGTGTCTTTTAATACCCACATTTAAAAATTTTTCAAAGTCTGGTTTATTTTTTCTTTTATTGCCTATGTCTTAGGTGTCATATTCAAGAAATCATCGCCAAATCCAATGTCATAAAGTTTTCTTCTAAGAGTTGTATTGTTTCAGGTCTAACAATAGGTCTTCAATTCCTTTGAGTTCCTTTTTGCATATGATGTTGGGTAACTTGTAATTTTGTATGTGGCCATTTACAAATTGTTGAAAATATTGTTCCTTCCTCATGGAATGGTCTGGCACTCTTTTCAAAATAATTTGACCATATATGCCAACATTTCTTTCTGGGCTTTTCTTACTCTTTTTATTATGCTATAACAAAATATTTGAGAATGGGTAATTTATAAACAATGTAAATTTTTATCTCACAGTCCTGGAGCCTGGAAGTCCAATATCAAGGCACAGGTGGGTTCAGTGTCTGGTGAAGGCCCAGTCTCTCTGCTTCCAAGATGGCGCCTTATTGCCATATCCTTACAGGGTGGAAGGCAGAAGAGCAAGAGGGACAAATTCTTTTTGAAGCCTCTTTTATAATAGAATTAATTTATTCATGAGAACAGAGTCCTCTTGGCTTAATCACTTCCCAAAAGGCCCCTCCTCTTAATACCACCACAGGGGAAGATTAAGTTTGAACATAAATTTTGGAGAGGACACATATTCAAACCATACTATTACTCCCCTGGCCTCCACAAATTCATGTTCTTCTCACATTAAAAATGCATTTATTCCATCCCAATAACCCCAAAAGTCTTAACTTATCTAGCATCAACCTAAGTCCAAAGTTTCATCTAAATATCATTTAAATCAGATATAGGTGAGACTCAAGGCAGGAGTCATTCAGAGGTAAATTTCTCTCCAGCTGTCAGCCTGTGAAATCAAAAGTACAATTATGGGACAGGCAGAGGATAGACATTCTTATTCCAAACTGGAGCAATAGGAAAGTAGAAAGGGATAACAGATCCCAGGTAAGTTTAAAACTCAACGAGGCAAATAATGTTAAATCATGAGGACTGAGAATAATGCTGTCTCCCTGTTACATCCTCTGAATATATTGAGAAGGGAATTGGATCCCTAAATCTCTGAGAAACCCCACTTTCACAGCTTTGCCGGCTGCAACTCTCATGCATCGAAGTTACAAGCTTTGGCTTTCCCAGGTTAAAGTTGCACACTGGTGGGATTACCCTTCTAGGGTCTTGGGAGTGGCCATGACCCCGTAACTCTATTAGGCAATACTTTTACGGGGCTCTCTTCAGTGGTCGAAACGCTACACCTCTACTGAGAATTGTTCCAGTGACGACTGTGGGTGTTAGTCCATACCCCATTTCTCCACTGAGCATTGTCCTAGTGGGGACGCTGTGACAGCCCCACCCCATGGCAGTTCTCTGCTTGGGCTACAGCGATCACTAAGGCATTCTTTAAAATCTAGGTAGAGGAAGGCATGCTTCCACAGCTCTTGCACTCGGTTCACATGCATAGTTAGCACTATGTGAATGCCAGCACGATTTACTGCTTCTGCTCTCTAGAGAAGTTGGCTGAGCTGCAACTGGGTACTCTTGAGCTAGGATGGTCAAGGAGTGCTTCACTGGAATGTGGGAAGTAAAGACTTGAGGTGGCACTGGACAGAAAGGTCCCAACAGCACCCTGTACCACTCCCTTGAAACTGTTCTGCCCTTCGTACTGTTGGACTGTGATGAGCATAGCAGCCTCAAAGATCTCCAAAATGCTTTCAGAATTATCCTCTCATTCTCTTGATCAGTTGTGTCTGGCTTCCTTGTATCCAACTAATCATTTTTTCACATAGTCACTTAGCTGTACCCTTGCTTTTCTCTCCTAAACATGCTTTTAAAAAATTCTTATGTAGTTAGGCTGAGAATTTTCCAAATCTTTATGTTCTGTTTCTCTTCATATTATACATTCTATTTTTAATTTATTTATCTTTTCTCATATTTTACTGTAAGCAGTTAAGAGAAGCCATGCAGCATTCTGGACACTTGGCTTAGAGATTTCTCCTGCCAAATACCCTAGTTCATCACTCTTAAATCTTGCCTTCCACAAAGCATTAGAACACATATGTAATTCAGCCAAGTTCTTTACCACTTTGTAACAAGAATGGACTTCTTTCCAGTTTTTAATGAGATTCTCCTCATTTTGATCTAATACTTCATCAGAATAACTTTTATTTTATTTAAATTTCAATAGATTGGGGGGAACAGGTGGTTTTTGGTTCCATGACTAAGTTCTTTAGTGTTGATTTCTGAGATTTTGGAGCACTTCTTACCTGAGCAGTGTACACTGTACCCAATGTGTAGTCTTTTATCCCTTACCCCTCCACACACCTCCCCACAAGTCCCCAAAGTCCATTGTATCATTCTTATGCCTTTGCATCCTCATGGCTTAGTTCCCACTTATAAGTGAGAACACATGTTTTTGATTTTCCATTCCTGAGTTACTTCACTTAGAATAATGGTCTTCAACTCCATCCAGGTTGCTGCAAATGACATTATTTTGTTCCTTTTTATGGCTGAATGGTATTCCATGGCATATATATTTACCACGTTTTCTTAATCCAATTCTTGGTTTATGGACATTTAGGCTGATTCCATATTTTTGAAATTGCAAATTGTGCTGTTATAAACATGAGTGTGCAAATGTCTTTTTCATATAATGACTTCTGTTCCTTGGGTAGATAGCCAGGAATGGGATTGTTGGATCAAATAGTAGTTCTACTTTTATTAACTAGTTCTTTTAAGGAATCTCCATACTGTTTTTCATAGTGGTTGTACTAGTTTACATTCCCAGCAGCAGTGTGAAAGTGTTCCCTTTTCACCACATTCATACCACCATCCGTCATTTTTTGATTTTTTAATTATGGACATTCTTGCAGGAGTAAGGTGGTATTTCATTGTGGGTTTCATTTGCATTTCCCTGATAATTTGTCATATTAGCATTTCAAAAATATGTTTGTTGACTATTTGTATATCTTCTTTTGAGAATTATCTATTCATGTCATTTGCCTATTTTCTGATGGGATTATTTGTTATTTTTCTACTGATGTTTTTGAGTTCTTTGTAGATTCTGGATATTGGTCCTTTGTCAGATGCATACTTTGTGAATATTTTGTCCCACTTTGTAGGTTGTCTGTTTACTTTGCTGATTATTTCTTTTGCTCTGCAGAAGCTTTTTAATTTGATTAGGTCCCATCTATTAATCTTTGTTTTTGTTGCAGTTGCTTTTGGGTTATTGGTCATGAAACCTTTGTCTAAGCAAATGTCTAGAAGACTTTTTCCAATGTTATCTTCTAGAATTTTTATGGTTTCAGGTCTTAGATCTAAGTCTTTTATCCATCTTGAGTTGATTTTTGTATAAGGTGAGAGATGAGAATCCAGCTTCATTCTTCTACATGCAGCTAGCCAATTATCCAAGCACCATTTGCTAAATAGGGTGTCCTTTCCTCACTTTATGTTTTTGTTTGCTTTGTCAAAGATCAGTTGGGTGTAAATATTTGGCTTTATTTCTGGGTTCTCTATTCTGTTCCATTGGGTTTTCTATTCTGTTCCATTGGTCTGCCTGCCTATTTTTATACTAGTACAATGCTATTTTGGTAACTATTGCCTTGTAGTATACTTTACAGTCGGGTAATGTGATGCCTCCAGATTATTTTTTCTGCTTAGTCTCATTTTGCTTTGTAGGCTCTTTTTTGGATCCATATGAATTTTAGAATTGGTTTTTCTAGTTCAGTGAAGAATGATGATGGTATTTTGATGGGAATTGCACTGAATCTTTACATTTCTTTTGGCCATGTAATCCTTTTCACAATGTTAATTCTACCCATCCATGAGCATGGATGTGTTTTCATTTGTGTTGTTTATGATTTATCTTAGCAGTGTTTTGTAGTTTTCTTTATAGACATATTTTATCTCCTTGGTTAGGTATTGTATTAGTCAGTTTTCACACTGCTATAAAGACTACTACCTGAGACTGTGTAATTATAAAGGAAAGAAGTTTAATTGACTCACAGTTCCATAGGCTTAACAGGAAGCATTGCTAGGAGGCCTCAGAAAACTTACAATTGTGGCAGAAGGTGAAGGAGAATCAGGCACCTTCTTCCATGTATTTATATAGCTTTGAGGATTCCTTTTGGAGTTAATTTCTAGTTTGATTTTACTATGGTGTGAGAGAGTACTTGATATAATTTCAATTTACCTTGTGTGATTGCTGTGGCTAAGACATCCAGTACTATGTTGAGTGGCAGCGGTGAAAGTAGTCATCCTTATCTTGTTCCATTCTCAGAGAAAATGATCTCAGCTGTTCTCCATTCAGTGTAATGTTGTCTGTGACTTTGTGATAGATGGCTTTTATTACTTTGAGCTATGTCCTTTCTATGCTGATTTTTCTGAGGGTTTTAATCATAAAGAGATTCTGGATTTTGCCAAATGATTTTTATGCGTCTATTGGTATGATCACATGATTTTCGTTTTTAATTCTGTTTATGTGATGTATCACAATTATTGACTCATGTATGTTAAACTATCTCTGCATTCCTGATATGAAACCCACTTGGTCATGGTGTATTATCTTTTGTATATACTGTTGAATTTGGTTCACTAGTGTTTTGTTGAGGATTTTTATATCTATGTTCATCAGAAATATTCATCTGTAGTTTTCTTTTTCTGTTATGTCCTGTCTTGGTTTTGGTATTAGAGTGACAGTGGCTACATAGAATAATTTAGGGGAGATTCCCTCTTTTTCTATCATTTGGAATAGATTCAGTAAGATTGGTACCAAATCTTCTTTGAATTCCTGATAAAATTAAGCTGTGAATCTGAAACCATCTGGTCCTGGACTCCTTTTTGTTACTGTTGGCATTTTTTATTTAATTACTATTTCAAGCTTGCTACTTGCTATTGGCCTGTTTAGTTTCTATTTATTTCTGATTTAATCTAGGAGGGTTGTATATATGCAGGAGTTTATCTGTCTCCTCTAGATTTTCTAGTTTGTGCATGTGAGGGAGTTCATAGGAGCCTTGAATTATTGTATTTCTGTGGTATTGGTTGTAATATCTCCTGTTCTGTTTCTAACTGAGCTTATTCAGATCTTCTCTCTTCTTTTCTTTGTTAACATATCTAATGTTCTATCAATTTTACTTACATTTTCAAAGAACCAACTTTTAATTTTATTTATATTTTGTATTTATTTTACTTCAATTTCATTTAGTACTGCTTTGATCTTTGTTATTTCTCTTCTGTTGCTGGGTTTGGGTTTGGTTTGTTCTTGTTTTTCTAGTTTCTTGTGACCTTAAATTGTCTATTTGTGCTTTTTCAGAGTTTTTGATGTAGGCATTTAATGCTATGCACTTTTCTCTTAGCATCGCTTTTGCTGTATCCCAGAGGTTTTGTAAGTTGTATCGCTAATATTGTTCAGTTCAAAGAATTTTTAAATTTCTATCTTGATTTCATTGTTGACCCAATGATAACTCAGAAGCAGGTTATTTAATTTCCATGTATTTATATAGCTTTGAGGGTTCTTTTTGTAGTTAATTTCCACTTTAACTTTACTGTGGTGTGAGAAGATCTTGATACAATTTTGATTTTCTTAAATTTATTGAGATTTGTTTTGTGGCCTGTCATATGGTCTATCTTAGAGAATGTTCCACGCACTTATAAAAATAATATATGTTCTGCTATTGTTGGGTTGCATGCTATGTAAATATCTAAGTCCATTTGTTCTAAGACATAGTTAAAGTTCATTGTTTCTTTGTTCGCTTTCTTTGTCATGATGGTCTGTCTAGTGCTGTCAGTGAAGTATTGAAGCCTTCCATTATTATTGTGTTGCCTTGTATCTTATTTCATAGGCCTAGTAATAATTGTTTTATAAATCTGGGATCTCCAGTGTTAGGTGCAGATATATTTTTGATTGTATTTTCCTGTTGGACTGGTCTTTTTATCATTATGTAATGTCTCTCTTTGACTTTTTTTAACTGTTGTTGCTTTAAAGTCTGTTTTATCTGATATAACAATAGCTACTCCTTCTTGCTTTTGGTTTCCATTTGCACAGAATATCGTTATTCATCCCTTTACCTAATATTTATTTGAGTCCCTGTGTGTTTGGTGACAGCAAATACCAGATTTTTTTTTTTTTTTCCCATTCTGCCATTCTGTATCTTTTAAGTGGAGCATTTAGGCAATTCACATTCAACACTAGTATTGAGATGTAAGATACTGTTTTATTCATTATTTTAGTTGTTGCCTGAATACTTTGTGATTTTTTATTGTGTTATTGTTTTACAGGTCCTGTGAGATTTATGCTTTAAGGATATTTTGTTTGAGTATATTTGGAGGTTTCGTTTCAAGATTTAGAACTCTTTTTAGCATTTCTAGTAGTGCTGGCTTTGTAGTGCTGAATTCTCTCAGGATTTGTTTGTCTAGAAAAGACAATCTCTCTTTCACTTATGAAGATTAGTTTTGCTGGATACATGATTCTTGGCTAACAATTATTTCATTTGAAGAGGCTAAAGATAAGACCTCAATCCCTTCTGGCTTGTAGTATTTCTGTTAAGAAGTCCACTGTTAATTGGATAGGTTTTCCTTTATAGGTTACCTGATGCTTTTTCCTCACATCTCAATATTCTTTTCATCCTCTTGACTTTAGATATGATGATGACTGTGTGCCTAGGTGATGATCTTTTTGTGATGAATTTCCCAGGTGTTCTTTGAGCTTCTTGTATTTGGGTGTCTAAGTCTCTAGCAAGGCCAGGGATATTTTCCTCAATTATTCCCTCAAATAAGAATTCCAAACTTTTAGATTTTTCTTCTTCCTCAGGAACACCAATTATTCTTAGGTTTGGCCATTTATCATAATTCCAAATTTTTTGGAGGCTTTCTCCAGTTATTTAAATTCTCTTTTCTTTGCCTTTGTCTAATTGAGTTAATTCAGAAGCCTTGTCTTTGAGCTCTGAAGTTCTTTTTTCCACTTTTTCTAGTCTATTGTTGACACTATCCAGTGCATTTTGTATTTCTCTAGGTGTGTCTTTCACTTTCAGAATTTGTGATTGTTTTTTCATTTGATATCTATTTCTCTGGAGAAATTTTCATCCATATTCTCTTTTTAAAGAATTTTTTTAAGTTAGTTTTCACTTTTCTCTGGTATTTCATTGAGTAGCTTAATAATCAACCTTCTGAATTCTTTATCTGGCAATTCAGAGATTTCTTTTTGGTTGGATCCATTGCCAGGAAGCTAGTGTGGTCTTTTGGGGGTGATATAGAACCCTGTTTTGTCATATTATCAGAATTACTTTTCTGATTCCTTCTTATTTGGGTAGACTACTTCAATGGAAAAATCTGGAACTCAAGAGCTGCTGTTCAAATTATTTTGTCCCTTGGGGTGATCCCTTGATGTGGTGCTCTCCCCTTTCCCCTAGCAATGGGGCTTCCTGAGAGCCAACTGCAGTGATTTTTATTGCTCTTCTGGGTCTAGCCACCCAGCAAGGCTACTGGGCTCTGGGCTGGTGTGGGGAATGTCTGCAAATAATCCTGTAATATGATCCATCTTCAGGTCTCCCAGCCCTGGATACCAGAACCTCTTCTGGTGGAGGTAGCAGTAGACTCTGTGAGAGTCCTTGGTTGTAGATTTGTTTAGTGTGCTGGCTTTTTTGAATGCTGGTGATGCTAGCAGTGGAGTCATTATGTGGACAGACTCAGGACCTCTGGTTAGCCAAGGGTTAGCTGTTGCTTTCTTCTTGCTGGGTCCAGGATTATTCTGTCATGAATTGCTGTAATGTCCCGAGTTTGTTGACCTCTAGCTAGCGGGTGGTGTTTTAAAGAAAGTACCAGCAGGTGGGGGGTGCAGAGCAAGATGGCCAAATAGGAACAGCTCCAGTCTCCAACTCCCAGCACGAACGACACAGAAGACCAGTGATTTCTGCATTTTCAACTGAGGTACTGGGTTCATCTCACTAGGGAGTGCCGGACAATCGGTGCTGGTCAGCTGCTGCAGCCCGACCAGAGAGAGCTGAAGCAGGGCGAGGCATCGCCTCACCTGGGAAGTGCAAGGGGGAAGGGAATCCCTTTTCCTAGCCAGAGGAACTGAGACACACAACACCTGGAAAATCGGGTAACTCCCACCCCAATACTGCGCTTTAAGCAAACAGGCACACCAGGAGATTATATTGCAAACCTGGCAGGGAGGGTCCCACGCCCACGGAGCCTCCCTCACTGCTAGCACAGCAGTCTGCAATCTAACCGCAAGGCAGCAGCGAGGCTGGGGGAGGGGTGCCCACCATTGCTGAGGCTTAAGTAGGTAAACAAAGCCGCTGGGAAGCTCGAACTGGGTGGAGCTCACAGCAGCTCAAGGAAACCTGCCTGTCTCGGTAGACTCTACCTCTGGGGACAGGGCACAGCTAAACAACAACAACAACAAAAGCAGCAGAAACCCCTGCAGACGCAAACAACTCTGACAGCTTTGAAGAGAGCAGTGGATCTCCCAACACGGAGGTTGAGATCTGAGAAGGGACAGACTCCCTGCTCAAGTGGGTCCCTGACCCCTGAGTAGCCTAACTGGGAGACATCCCCCACTAGGGGCAGTCTGACATCCAACACCTCACAGGGTGGAGTACATCCCTGAGAGGAAGCTTCCAAAGTAAAAATCAGACAGGTACACTCACTGTTCAGCAATATTCTATCTTCTGCAGCCTCTGCTGCTGATACCCAGGCAAACAGGGTCTGGAGTGGACCTCAAGCAATCTCCAAAAGACCTACAGCTGAGGGTCCTGACTGTTAGAAGGAAAACTATCAAACAGGAAGGACACCTACACCAAAACTCCATCAGTACATCACCATCATCAAAGACCAGAGGCAGATAAAACCACAAAGATGGGGAAAAAGCAGGGCAGAAAAGCTGGAAATTCAAAAAATAAGAGCGCATCTCCCCCAGCAAAGGAGCGCAGCTCATCGCCAGCAACGGATCAAAGCTGGACGGAGAATGACTTTGACGAGATGAGAGAAGAAGGCTTCAGTCCATCAAATTTCTCAGAGCTAAAGGAGGAATTACATACCCAGCGCAAAGAAACTAAAAATCTTGAAAAAAAAGTGGAAGAATTGATGGCTAGAGTAATTAATGCAGAGAAGGTCATAAACGAAATGAAAGAGATGAAAACCATGACACGAGAAATACATGACAAATGCACAAGCTTCAGTAACCGACTCGATCAACTGGAAGAAAGAGTATCAGTGATTGAGGATCAAATGAATGAAATGAAGCGAGAAGAGAAACCAAAAGAAAAAAGAAGAAAAAGAAATGAACAAAGCCTGCAAGAAGTATGGGATTATGTAAAAAGACCAAATCTACATCTGATTGGGGTGCCTGAAAGTGAGGGGGAAAATGGAACCAAGTTGGAAAACACTCTTCAGGATATCATCCAGGAGAACTTCCCCAACCTAGTAGGGCAGGCCAACATTCAAATCCAGGAAATACAGAGAACACCACAAAGATACTCCTCGGGAAAGCAACTCCAAGACACATAATTGCCAGATTCACCAAAGTT